>NC_041218.1:33362898-33364314 GCF_002837175.3 Physeter macrocephalus
CCGCAAAGGGAGAGGCCACAACAGTGAGAGGCTCACGTACCACAAAAAAAAAAAAAAAAAAAAATAAGATAATTGAAAAGAATTAAAAAGAACATCTAGAAATTAAAAATATAATCACTGATATTACAAACTAAGTGATTTTCTACCTGTGGCCACAGCTGAGGGAGTATTGTTAAAAGCTTCCTTCTACTGCCATCGTGTCTAATTCAGTCTCCCAAAGAGCCCAAAGAGCCACATAAGCCCTTTGTTAAAGGTTTGAACTTAAAACAAAACAAAACAAAACAGTGAGAGACTGAGGAGCCATGGGGAACACCCACAGATTGTGTGGTAATGGAAGATCCAAACACCAAGCACTTCACAAGCTTTGGGTTTTGACATGTGCCACTGTGGTACAAGCAGATGCATCATGAATACAAGGCCACACAGGTAGATGGAAGAGCTGTGAACCAAAGAAGGCTGTCTCAAGAGAAGGTTTTCAAAGACTAGGTGCCCAGTTTCCTATGAAAAAGACCTTTGTCAGTAGCAATGAAGACAACATTGAAGAATATCATGTAGGAGATTAATCTGAGCAGTATAGGAAGAATGAAATGACTGAAATCATTACAGACTAGGGAATTGATAAGAAGAGAGCCTTTGCTTTTATAATTTTAGATGACCGTAACTCCATGGATAAGACTGTCATTCAGAAATGTCATCTTGTGAATAGCCATAACTGTGAAGTAAGGAGAGCCCTGGATAAGCAAGATAGTGCCTCATCCAATTCAAAATGGTTCTAAAAATTTTGGCAGGAGGTTGTTTTAGAGGGAATGGCAACTCTGGTCATGGAGGAAACTTCAGTGTTGTGATAGCTTTGCTGGCAGCCATGTTGGTGATGAATTTGACGGCAATAGTGGATTTGGTAAGAATACAAGTAGTTTTGGAAATGATGGAAGCTACAATGACTTTGACAGTTACAACAATCAATCTTCAAATTCTGGACCCACAAAGGAAGGAAACTTTGAAGGCAGAAGTTCTGGTCCTTATGGTGGTGAAGGCCAATATTTTGCCAAACCACAAAACTAAGATGGTTATGGGTCTTCCACAACACAGGTAGTTATGGAAGTGTAGAAGATTTTAATTATAGTTAAGAAAAAAAACCTTAGCAGAAAAGGAAAGCCAGAGAGGGGACAAAAAGCTATAGGCTACAACAGGTGTGTAAACTCAGCCAATCATAGTGGCAGACCCTAACTACTACAAGGAAAAAAAAAAAAAAAAAAGGGGCCGTATTTGTGACTAACTGTATAACAAGTATTTTATAGTTGTTTTTTAAATTTTTAAAAACATCTTTATTGGAGTATAATTGCTTTACAATGTTGTATTAGTTTCTGCTGTATAACAAAGTGAATCAGTTATATGTATACAAATAGCCCCATGTCC
>NC_041218.1:33364577-33369944 GCF_002837175.3 Physeter macrocephalus
CATGCAGCTGCTTCCCACTAGCTATCTATTTTACATTTGGTAGTGTATATATGTCCATGGCACTCTCACTTCATCCAAGCTTACCCTTCCCCCTCCCCGTGTCCTCAAGTCTATTCTCTACCTCTGCATCTTTATTCCTGTCCTATCCCTAGGTTCATCAGAACCATTTTTTTTTGTTAGCTTTAGATTCCATATATATGTGTTAGCATACGGTATTTGTTTTTCTCTTTCTGACTTACTTCACTCTGTATGACAGTCTCTAGGTCCACCCACCTCACTACAAATACTGTTTAGGTCTTCTGCCCATTTTTGGATTGGGTTGTTTGTTTTTTTGATATTGAGCTGCATGAGCTGCTTATATTATTTTGGAGATTAATCCTTTGTCAGTTGCTTCGTTTGCAAATATTTTCTCCCATTCTGAGGGTTGTCTTTTTGTCTTGTTTATGGCTTCCTTTGCTGTGCAAAAGCTTTTAAGTTTCATTCGGTCCCATTTGCTTATTTTTGTTTTTATTTCCATTTCTCTAGGAGGTAGGTCCAAAAGGATATTGCTGTGATGTATGTCATAGAGTGTTCTGCCTATGTTTTCCTCTAACAGTTTGATAGTGTCTGGCCTTATATTTAGATCTTTAATCTATTTTTAGTTTAAGTATTTTAGTTTTGTTCTGTGGAAAGTACAAAGCATTCCAACAAAAGGCTTTAATGTAGGGTTTTTGTTGCTGACGTTCACATGTTTTGATTGCTAAATGTAATAGTCTGATCATGATGCTGATACATTGCATCTTTAAAAAACTACTCAGTGAATGTGGTGAATAGAAAAATAGATATAGCTAAAGAGAGAATTAGTAAAGCAGAAGATAAACCTAAGGAAATTACTCAAAATGCTGTTCAAGATATAAAGAAATGGAAAATATGAAAGAAGTTAAGAGACATGGAACGTAGAATGAAAAGGTCCATTATATATCTTATAATAGAAATTCTAGAAAGAAAGAAGAGAGAAAATGAGAAAGATGTGCATTTTCCAGAATGGATGATCAATATGAACCTTCAGTTTTAAGAAGCACAAGTTCCAAGTAGTAAAAACAAAATAAAAACACATTAAAACCTATTGTAGAGAAAGTGCAGAGAGTAGAAGAAAGAGAGACGATATTAAAAGCTACCAGAGAGGGGATGTCCCTGTGGTCCAGTGGGTAGGACTTCATGCTCCCACTGCAGGGGGCCTGGGTTTGATCCCTGGTCGGGGAACTAGATCCCGAATGCATGCTGCAACTAAGAGTTCACAATCCGCAACTACGAGTCCACATGCCACAGCTAAGGAGTCTGCATGTCACAACTAAGAAGTCCACATGCTGCAACTAAGAAGCCCACATGCTGCAACTAAGAAGTCCATATGCTGCAACTACAAAGATCCCGCATGCCACAACTAAGACCCAGCACAGCCTAAATAAATAAATAAATATTTTTTAAAAAAAGCTACCAGACAGAAAAGACAAGTTACCTACAAAAGAAAATCAGATCAAAAGCAGACTTTTCCAAAGAAATGATGGAAGCAAGAAGGCAACGGATTACTTTCAAAGCCCTGAAAGAAAATAAATATTAGTCTATAACTTTATATCCAGCTGAACTATCATTAAAGAACAAGAGTAAAATAATGGCATTTTCAGACAAACAAAATCTATCAAGAACAAATCCTATCTACAGGAACTTCAAGGAAAAGGAAATATATTCCAAAAGCAATGCAAGAGGAAATGTTGAGCAAAGAAATTTGTATATATGTAATCAAATTGACAATAATGTATATATATATATATATGTTTTAACATCTTTTTTGGAGTATAATTGCTTTACAGTGTAGTATTAGTTTCTGCTGTACAACAAAGTCAATCAGCTATACATATACATATATCCCCATATCTCCTCCCTCTTGCATCTCCCTCCCATCCTCCCTATCCCACCCCTCCAGGTGGTAACAAAGCACCAAGCTGATCTCCCTGTGCTATGTGGCTGCTTCCCACTATCTATCTATTTTACACTTGGTAGTGTATATATGTCCATGCCACTCTCTCACTTTGTCCCTGCTTATCCTTCCCCCTCCCCATGTCCTCAAGTCCATTCTCTACGTCTGCGTCTTTATTCCTGTCCTGCCGCTAGGTTCCTCAGAACCATTTTTTTTTTTTAGATTCCATATATATATATGTGTTAGCATATGGTATTTGTTTTTCTCTTTCTGACTTACTTCCCTCTGTATGACAGTCTCTAGGTCCACCCACCTCACTACAAATAACTCAATTTCGTTTCTTTTTTTGATATATATTTTTAAAAATGAGTAATTACTAATTTCTGGTAACAAAACAAGGTGAAATAAAATATTGGTAACAATATCAAGATGAAAGGGGAGTGATTAAATATAAGCATTTTAAGTTTTTTTAATATTGAGAAGTTAGAAATATTAATAAACTTTAGACACTGTTAAGTAAGCATGTTAAAATTTTAAAGATAACCATTAAAACAAAAAGTGCATAATTTCCTATCTAGTAAAGAGATAAAAATAATTTTTAAAACTTTAGTCAATCTAAAAGGAGAATAGATTTGTAGGTGTTGATGTGGAGAGGACTTAGACTGAAAGCAGGGAAACTGGTTAGGATTCTATTGCCATAATAAGCAATAAAAATACCTAGGTATAAAAATAATGACTGTACAGAACTATAAGGAAAAAATCTACAAATCTTTAGTAATGGAAATAAGAGACACTTGGAATGCATGGAGAGATTACCATAGAAAGACAATATTGTAAAATGTCAAATGTTTACTAAAATTCGTCTACAAAGGTACAACTCTAATACAAGGCCAGCCAAGGACGATTATGATTGTTTCCTTTAGGCAGGCTTTCTCCCTCCTTTCCTTTCCTTGTACCAGTTTCCTTTCTCACTTCTCACTCATGATTCCACCATAGAACACCAGGCATTCAGCAGATATGCAACAAATAAGTATTCTTTTAAAATAAAGGAATGAACAAATGAATGATTTAACTGTTCTGCAAGCAATTTCTGATTTATATTCTCAAAAAATTTCCATCAAGCATGGTACACAATACGTATCAAGATAATACCCAGGCTTCTCTGGTGGCGCAGTGGTTAAGAACCTGCCTGTCAATGCAGGGGACACAGGTTTGAGCCCTGGTCTGGGAAGATCCCACATGGCCTTGGAGCAACTAAGCCCGTGCACCACAGCTACTGAGCCTGCGCTCTAGAGCCCACGAGCCACAACTACTGAGCCCACGTGCCACAACTACTGAAGCCCGTGTGCCCTAGAGCCCGTGCTCCGCAACAAGAGAAGCCACCGCAACAAGAAGCCCACACACCACAAGGAAGGGTGGCCCCTGCCCCCCGCAACTAGAGAAAGCCTGTGCGCAGCAACAAAGACCCAACACAGCCATGAATAAATAAATAAATTTATTTTTTTTAAAAAAAGATAATACCCAACTTTGAATCTCTGCATAGGTATGCACAGCAACCTCATGAGCAGGATGTTTTGTGGGTTGATTACAATTGGAAAATTACTGAAGACGTCTTCCTGAGAGACACAGATAGATGACAATATTGACTTCTTAGTATTAATCTGATGAAAAACAACCCACACTAATTATAAGAACAGAAAATCATTAAATACTTTCTAAATGCTCCTTAAAGTCAACAAAGCTCTGATTTCATATAGTAATCTCTATAGCTTCCTATTTATTGTGTAGCTCAGGTGTCTTCAAGTAAACCTTTAGGTGTATAAATATAGTGAACTACTCATGAAAGCATCAGAAATTCACACTCTGATTAATTTCCTGAAGATGATCAAAAAGTTCCCAAATGCATAATAGTCCGTGAGAGCTGGTTGTCTTGAAACACAAAAATATTAACATATTACTAAGAATTGTATTCCCCTATACTCTTTATCCCTACTCTCATTACGAATGAATAACTGGAGCTTGAAAGCTAGTATTACTCATATAACCCTCTTTACCAGCTTTACACACTGTTCCCCAATTTACTGCTTATTCATCTATGTATCCTAATTAGCAGAAATTCAGGATCTCTCTCGGGGTTTCAACTTCAAATTGTCCAAGAATCCCAGGGACTCACTAAGCCCATATTGGTCAGTACTTCTGAAACAGCATAACTGGAAGTCTTTTCAGTCTAGGCATCATTGTTTCTGTGACTTTTTTAGGTAAGGTTCCATCACGGAACACTAATCCTGTGGAGCTGCAAGGACTCTAGCTCAAGGACCAGGAGATACCCTTGCTGGGCGAGATCCCTGTACAACCGAAAGCTCACACTTGGCTTTCAAGGGTATAGCTCTTTTCATTTTCACTCACATATTCAGCCACTATCCTCAAAGAGTGACAACACATCTTGGTGTCTAGGTCCAGAGGTTCTTCAGCCTCACCTGCATGTTTTGCTGGAACCCTGCTTTGAGCCTGCATCAGTCACCTCATAAGGAATTCCCCTTTGGGCTCTTGGAGTCTTCTCATGCCATCAGATGCCACACTCTTAAAAACAGATTTCTCTAATTTCAACTCTCAGAACGAAGAGCATGGGGTCTGGCATTCCTTCCCTACCACAAGCCTCTAGGGCTCTTTTTGCAAACTGATAAGCCACAGGAATTTTTAAAAGATTGTTACATCCTCCCTCTGGGGCAAGAAGAGTCTAGTGCCTTCAGGTTAGCTTAACTAAGACTGGGTACACAAATGATTCTTCCCATAATGAAATTCTTCTCCAAACTGGTTTGTGTCTTCATTTCTATACCTAGTAGTTACAGTACCCAGATACATGAGCTTAAAAAGCTAAGCTGGTAATCTCGAACTACTATATATGAAAGAGATAATCAACAGGGCCTACTGTATAGCACACAGAACTCTACTCAATACTCTGTAATAACCTATATGGGAAAAAAACCTGAAAAAGAATAGATATATGTATATGTATAACTAAATCACTTTTCTGTATGCCTGAAACACAACATTGTAAATCCACTATACTTCAATATAAAATAAAAAATTTAAAAAAACACACAATGAAACAACAACAACAACAAGTTAATCCGTGCCCTCTGGTTTCAGGTAAGGTACAGAGAGGGCTGGAGCAGGCCACACCTCCTACTGTGACAACTCTGAAAACTTCCTTCACGTAGCCTCCTTGCCTCCAGGCCACAGCCTCTCTCAACTTGAACTCCTCAGCCCTCTAGGTAGGAATTTTTTTTTTTTTTTTTTTTTTTTTGTGGTATGCAGGTCTCTCACTGTTGTGGCCTCTCCCGTTGAGGAGCACAGGCTCCGGACGCGCAGGCTCAGTGGCCATGGCTCACGGGCCCAGCCGCTCCGCGGCA
>NC_041218.1:33370032-33391712 GCF_002837175.3 Physeter macrocephalus
GGCACGAACCCGTGTCCCCTGCATCGGCAGGCGGACTCTCAACCACTGCGCCACCAGAGAAGCCCCAGGAATTTTTTATTAAAGCTATAGTTTTTAGGTACAAATGGCCCTTTTAAAACACACACCAACCATCCCTCATGGGGTCAGGGAAGAGGCAGCAATCTGTTTCAACACTAGAGGAGAAGCTGTGTTGAACTGTGTGAGCAGAGCTCCACCATCTTCATACATTTATAAGGGTATTTCAAGGGTAGTTTTGATTATACTGCAGTACCTACCCTCCGGGTGAACTGGGGCTCTACTGGGCTTGGACCACTTAAATGGAATATGCTTCCCTTCTAAGAATAGTAGTCATACATAGAACCTATCCCTCTCAGAGAGCCCCATGGTACCCACATAAAACTAGCAAGAGAGAGTGGCAGGTTCTTGCTCTTCTAATCTAAGTCCAATGGAAATTTTAAATATGTTTTCATTGGTTGAGGTTATGAAAATCCAAAATGCCTACTGAGCTGTGTCTCTGCTGGCAAGCAGAGATATTTTCCTTTCCAACTCTTTATCTTGCAAGGTACACACCACCTTCCTTAATGGGGCAAACCAATTCCAGGTGAGTTTTCCTGTGCTGACAACACTTGAGCCTGAGGTTTGAATTAGTGAAACACTCTGGGATCAATAGAGAATGCAAGTGAGGGAGCATTCAAATAAGAGATAACCACAGATGCTGACTTTACAAAAAGTACCAGGTCCTGGCCACACCCTCCACCTCACCCCACCTCACCTCCCACACCTCCACCTCTTACAGGCCCCACCCCATACAGGTCCCACCCTTGGCAAAAAAAAATAATATCAGGTCCTTTCTCAGATTAATTAAATCAGACAGTTTAAAATGGGTCCAGGTGCTGGTATTTTTAAAAGCTCCCCAGGTGATTATGATGTGAATACTGAAGTCAGAGAACCACTGCTATCCATTATCCCAATAAATCCTCCCACAGCCACAGTGAAATAACTCCACTAAAGTAAAATGCATAGCAAATAGCGGCAGATTGAGAGTTAATCCAGTTCCTCATCTCTAGTCTGTTCCCTGACTACACAGTGAGTAGTTACCTCTAATCTAAATTATCAACTTCACTGACGATAACCAGGGTGAGACAGCAGAGCACTGGGAATTCTCTGCTCTCCATCCTATCACGGTGTGTTGGAGGAATGGGAGGAGTGCAGGGGGGCAGAGGTCATATTCTAGAAAGAAAAACATTCCAGAATTCACAGAATTTCTATTTCTGAAAGCAGTGTTACTCTTCTGCTAGTTTTCTAGACCCCAAAACTTAAGGATTTTGAGTCCTACTTTTCAAACTATCTATGTACAGCCATTCCTGTTCGTTCTTCCAAAAAGCTCTCCTCTCCCTTTTCTTTCTCGCCGCTACCACCCAAACCAAAAGTATCGTAATTAATTCATATTGAGGCTCACTGGCACCAGACTCTTCTCTCTTCCACCAATCTTACTCTCTCCAAAGAAACCTCTCTAAAGCATGTGTCCACCATTTCACTGACATTTTCCAAAATTTTCATTGGTTCCATTACCTAAAAGGCCCAAATCCCTTACCCCTCCACAAATGAGGTAAAACTCACCTTTCCAAATGTATCCACCATGCGCTTTTTCAGCAAACTCTGCATCCTGTGAAGGGAAGAGCCTTGCAATCAGACAGTCCTGTGTCCAGATCCCCATTCTGCCCCTAAGGCACAGGGTAAGCGTGGGGAGGTTACTTAGCCTGACTGCAGCTCTTCCTTTGCCATAGGTGAATAGCAATACTGACGTCATAAGGTTGTTGAGAGGATTAATTACTGAATGGGTAAAATGATACAGAGTGGATGCTTGGACATGGTAGATATTATTACTATTTTGCGTCAACTATATCCCTTACTTGAGCTGTCCCTCCAGGGCTGGTTACTAGACTGTTCCTTCTCCGCTCCAAACCCACCCTTCTGGCTGGGGTGCATGGCTGAGGCTGCAAAGTACATTTCTGCTTTGCCAGCTGCTCCTTGGTAAGCTCTTTCAGAAGGAGGCGCTACCGGGAGACTGCTCCTGTCTGTTGCATGGTCCCTGTGGGTGTTATTCCAGCCAAAGTTCTTCCTGTAGCAGCAACTATTTCCAGTCTGCAGGTTTTCCCACACTCTGGAACCAGCCTCGTTGTGACTCTAAGAGACACCAGCCCCATCTGGGCAGGACCCCTGCTTCAGCTCCAGGACCTCTTCTCCAAGTTTCTAATAATCTCACCTTTTCCCTTCGTTCCTCTACCCCTATGGGTGGTAGCTGCTTCCTGCACTTCCTGTCTCTGTAATACCTCAGAATTTCCCTTATGTTCTCCAGAACCCATTTAGGAACTCTCTATATTAAATTGCCTGTTAATACAACTGGTGTGGTGTGTGTTTCCTGACTGGTGTGGCTGATATCCTTCCCATTTCCCCTTTTCCAAGTTGAATATACACCTCACTGCCAGAAGCCTCCATGGCCAGCCCATCCTATGAACTCTTGCAGACCCTGAGACTCACCATAGATGAAGAGCTGGGTTGACCCTGGCGATAAATTTCTGATATGACTTTGTCTTGCAATCGAAGAAGCTCAGGTTCAAAAGTTAAAGGCAGGACCTCTACCTGGCTCTCTCTCATGCCTTCCACAACAAGCCACCCCCCTGGACCGTTCACTTTGCACTCAGTCACAGGAGACCCTGCAGCATCTCCCTCATTACCGCCTTAGTACGTCATTTAACTGAGACCGTTTAACTTAGCTTTAGGCGTCCTTATAAAAGAACACTCTTGTGTGAGTCACCGGGCACCAAATAGTACTTGGCTCTGTATTACAGACACTGTGTATGTGTGGACACCTAGGGAGAACTCCAAATAAAGTTTGGTGAATGAATCATGTAATTAATCCAGAACTTTGAGCATATAGAAAGGATGTCCATACCTCTCATATGTTCTAGATTATAGCTAGCAATGACCAACATCTGAACCCAATAACATCTGAAAAGCGCAGTTTTATGGCCTTCACAGATGCTGAAAGGTCTTCTGAGTTGTCTGCTCCTTAGATGTGGCAAAACAGAAGCTTTAATAGAATTTTACAAGAATGCATATCCTACTCATTAGAAAGTTCATGCAAATTCACAGGACAGTTTTATCAAGTGATGTTTCCTCACTGATGGAATTTAATAGTAAAAGTTATACATAAAGTCTTAAATGGGACAAATATTTTAAAGAGGTAGTCTAGTTTTCAAATTTCCTTCCATAAATTTGGCTGTAATAAAATAACCTCAAATTATCAAAAGGGGAAAGTAAATGCAGCATGAGGAGGGAGTGACCCAGTGAGATTTTTTTCTGGCAATTTCTGGTACAGTGCGTGGCCATGAGAGCCTGCCATGGGAACACCGTCAAGGACTCAGGGAGTGTGACCTGATTGTTGCCATGGTCCGCACCTACTATGCATGCTTCCCCTGCAGAGCCTCAACTTCTCTTCCCACAAAGGTAGGCTCTGCCTTGGGATCAGTCTGTAGAAACAAGTCATGTCAATGTGCGGCTAGCTGTTGGAGTGATGAAAAAGAGGAGGGGCTGGAGGATGGCAAGGAGGCAGGCATCTCTCGTCAGAGAAGGCAACTGAGGATCAATTTGTGAAAACTTAACTTTGGCCTGTGCTTCCTAACCTCTTTATATTGATTTAGGAAATTTCATTGGAAATGAATTTGGGGCTCATATTGACCGGTTAATTAATTTCTTTCTCTGCTTGTTTTTGCTTTGGAATATTTGCCAACCTTAGAATTTAGAGATAAAGTGTCCAGTGGACCAGAAAAGCATCTGGAGACAAGATTCAGTGCAAACATGTATTAAACACACTATGTGCTGGATGCTGGGGGGAGCACCGAATAGCCTACGGCAGTCGTTCCCAAACGATGCTGTACATTAGAATCACCTGGGCAGGGAATTCCCTGGTGGTCCAGTGGCTAAGACTCCGAGCTCCCAATGCAGGGGGCCTGAGTTTGATCCCTGGTCAGGGAACTAGATTCCCACATGCCGCAACTAAAGATCCTGCACGCCACAACAAAGATCCCACAAGCCGCAACTAAGACCCAACACAGCCAAATAAATAAATAAATATTTTAAAAAAAGAATCACCTGGGCAGCTTAACAAATAAATCAACACATCCCAAGGCCTGGGTTACACACCACATCAGCTCAATCGGAATGTCCGGGTGGACATCAATAACTTTTAAAGATTCCCCAAGGTGATTTCCATGTGCAGTGAAGATTGGGAACAACTGGTCTGAGGGAAAGAGACTGAACTTTGGAGTAAACCAGACCCACATTCACGTTCTGGTTCTTCCCCTCGCCAGCTGTGTGACCTTAAGAAGAAATGTAACCTCTCTGAGCCTCAGTTTTCCTCCTTGGCAAAGGGAGATTCCCATCCCACTTTGATGAGCTGTGGTAAATATCAAATGAGGTGATAAGAACAAAGAGCACATGTTACTCAGTAAAGCACTGTTAGGAAAGTACTTGTAGCAGAAATAAAAATAACCAGTCATAATTCAAGACAGAGTCAACTAAGTGCTAAAAGTAATGCACAAAGGGAGACAAGAGGAGCAACTGTTGGTCTGTCCAGGGGCTTCACAGAAAAGATGGCCATTGATCTGAGTTTTGACTTATGGGACCATTTGGGGTGGCAGAATGAAGGTAAATATCTTCTTAAACAAAGGAATAGCAAGTGGAGGCATGAGATAAAGAACAGCAGGTTCAGGTATCATCAAGGAGATACATGGCAGGAGCGAGAGGCACAGTGTGGTAGGAAGCATGCCAGGAATGCACTGCCAGGGAGTCTGAGCCTTTCTCTGCACACAAGGAGGAATCAGTGCTCTCTCTGAGGTGGAAATGGCCTGATTAAACTTGTGTTGAGAAGAGAGAACTTTGGAAGCAAACAAACCAGGCAGAAGGTAATTGCAATTGATTGAGGGGGGAGGCTTAGGCCCGGAATTGCAGAACGGACACAAAACCGTACGGCCACCTGGCAGTATGAGCTACTGATTAACTGTGGGAATTCATCCGCCAGGGTTTCCATGTGCGTGGCACATTGGTGGTTTCATTTATACGAGATGGGGGATTTTAAGGGTAAAGACGCTGAGTTCAGTTTGAGATATGCCAAGTTTGAAGTGAGATGTCCCACTGGCAGTTAGAAATGTAGGTCAGGAGCTCAGAAGAGATGGGGTGGAGTCATGGTGGGTGGGGAGAGTGGCCAGCACATGGGTGAAACTGTGCGAGAGAATGAGATGGCCCTGGGAGAGAAGCAAAGCAAGAAGGCCCTCCAGGACAAGACGAGAACTTTGGGAGAGGCCTGCATTTACATAGTGGAAAGGGAAAACAGATCAGAGAGCTTCAAGAAGAATCTGGAGAAAACAGCGTCTTGAAGGCCCGAGGAGGAGAGTTTCCAGGGCTCTGTGGTCACATCGGAATTAGGAATTGGGCCGTCATTGTCTCCCTTTGAAAGAGCAGATTCTGTAAGAACAGGGTTTGGAGGGTTGAAGAAGAAATGTGTGAAGGGAAACCAGGGACAGAGTGCTGAGTATAAACTCTAAAGAAGGGATGGGAAGATACTGAATGGCAGCTTCAGGGAGAAGCAAGATTGAAGAGGGATTGGTTTCTATAAAAATATTTGACCATTCATTTAGGTCAATGAAAAGGAGACCTGAAACAGAGACAGTAGAGAAAGAGAGGAAAATTGATGTGGTAATATTCTGGGGGAGAGTCAGAGGTCAGGTGAGAAGGAGAACTTAGACTGGGGAGAAGAAAACAGAGGTCAGGAGTTAATGAAGAATTAATAAAATATTATTAAATGGTATTGAGGGCCCACCTGGGATGAGAGAGAGAGAAAATGAAAGAGACAGAGGGAGAGAGAGAGAGAGAGTGAATGATAAGCCTGCATGATGAGAGCTTGAGCCACAAGAGCAGGTGTTGTGATAAGCAGGATGGACAAGGTGAGTGCAGTGGAGATGGAGGGAAGATGGAAGCTGTGGTGCTGCCCATATGCAGGTTTCCGTGGCCAAGCATGGGGTGGGATGCCGGCTGGACTGGGGAGGAAACCTGAAGGGAGCTGGGAGACTATGAGATTAGTAAGGGTAGAGACAAAGGGTCTTGATGAATCCTAAGGGCAGGTTTACTGGGAGAAAATCAGGGGAAAAAAAAATAATAGCCTAAGAAATTTTCTTCATGGAAGGAAAATTAAGACATCCAGGTTTTGGAAATGAGCCAGTTATACGAGGATGAGTTTATGATCTGGCTTTGAGAGTGGAGTTCAAAAATCAAAACAAAGTGAGATTATGACTGGGAAAATATTTCCTAACCTATAAAATACAAATCATTTTTTGTATATTGTTTTCATTATATTTGGAGTGGATAGGGCAAGGAACTGCAGAGCTGACCTGGTGCATGAATTGTCCATGTGGATACTCAGGTTTCCCAGGCTGACGTCAAGGAAAAGGAAAGAGAGGGGAACTTCCTATCTATATTTATTAGGGAACATGGAAAAGTGTCCAGATATCAGTGAATGATAGGAAAGAGGATGGTACATCCTTGTCTGGACATGGACCTAAAAGGAAGGATGGTTTGTTTAACAAGGTGTTGCAGAAACATCTGGGAAATGGCACTGTAGGGTAAGAGGAATAGAACCCTTCTCACAGGGTTGATATTACAGATATTAATAGATCTCGACTTGATAGATCTAGCTCCACTGGATAGATCTTGAAGGCAATGCCGTCACCAAGAATGTTCAAGAAAGGCTCTTTTGGCGGCAAGAAATAAAAATCCACTCAAAATAGCACACACAAAAAGGGGCGGCTTATTGTAAGATTATAAAGATCTGACAGAATCCCTGAATGGGAAGCAAAGTGCAGTTGGGCTTTGAATGAACTGACATTTGTTTCTAGAGAGATATTGGAGACGAAGGTAACTACTCTGCACTTTTCATTCACGCTAACGGCCCCTCTGCTTCTCTCTGTGGCTCAGCTTCCTCTTCCTCTTTCTTAGTCTCTTCCATCACTTGTTTAAATTTCACACCATCCAGCATGACAGCTGGCTCCAGCTCTTCACTCCACCTCATGCTTCCCACACCCTGCCTCTCCTTCTCTCTTCCCTAGTTCAGTGAAAGAAAGAAACTAAGCCCTCTCAGCAGGCATGTCAAGGGCCTCTTGCTGGCCTTGGATTGGTTGCCCAGAGGTCAGTGTCTCCCCACCTGGGCAGCATCACAGGGTTCAAATCCACTCAGGAGACACTGGAGTGGAGGATGGAAATGTTGGGCACGTGCAGCTACAGGGGAAAGTCAAGACTTCATTAACTCCAGGGATGGAGGGGGTATGGGAAGACATGCTGGAGAGGGCTTCAGTGCAGAAGAACTAAGGGAAGGTTGGCAGAGGACAGAGAGGCCAAGGAGGAGAATAAAAGTATCTGGATGTTGGGGGCTACATCTTGGGTTGCTGTGGCTGAGCCAGGAGGTGGGAGTTGGGATATAGGCTGGAAGGACTAGGCAAACCGTGCGTGAGCACCGTGTGGGCTGCTAGCCCATGGGAGTCCCGGGCTCCATTCACAGTCTTGAGGAAACCAGCTGGCCCTACCGCATGGCATAGTCTGGGTGAAAGTTCTCGAGCTAAGCAGGAGCAAGGATGGCTGGGTTAGTTAGACATTTCAATTTTTCCTTCTTAAAGGGGAAAGGATGCCAGGTAGGGAAGACCAGGCAACAACACTCAAAATTTAAAGAGTTTGGAGAGCCAATCCCAGGAAAAGCTGAACTAAGATAAGGAATCAGTTGTTCTCACAGCGTGAAATGGCAACTCAGCCACTGTTCTGATCCTCGCTTGTGCTTGGGAACGCCTCACACATATTCAGATGTTGAAGCTCGTTGAGCTACCTGCCTAGAAGTCCTCAAGCCAAGTTTCTCTAAGCAGGGCCAGTCAGTTGTCCAGCACGCCTGCCGGCAATAGGCCAGCCTTTCCCAGACGTGGGGTTGCTATCCTACGGCTGCTGGTTTCACAGACTTAGGGCTTCCAAGTATCAACATAGAGACAGAATGGCCTATGTGGGGGCAGAGCTGGGGAGGAAGGGAGGGGACAGCATGCTGGTGGTAAAAACACGGCATGTGGAAGGAATGAAGAGAGAAGCAGCAGAGAGAAACTGTCACAACAACAGTCTGGAAAACGCACAAGAGCAAACATGTTTCTCGAAACACTGTTCATTTTCCACTGAAAGGAACCAGAGCTCCTTTTAGGGGCAAAGAAATTACAGAATAAGCTTAGAATATCTTATCTTGTGCCAGAAAGCAAGGGAGTGATCACAGAATGATGGGGACATGTCAAAAATACACAAAGCCAGACTAAGTGGCTCCTTCTAGCCAAACGTGGCACAATCTGAGCATCAAAATAAACAATAATCATAACAGATTAAAACCTGTGGAATAAAATAGGAATTACAAGTCCTTTCAGGTACAAATTAATACACTAATAAATTGAAAGTTGGGGATAGGATATTTACTTAGTGCCAAAGTCTTCCCCACAAAATACTTATTAATTATAAGGGGAGATGGGAAGAGTTGCCAGGCAGATACACCTTAATCAAACGACCAAAATCTTCATTGCCAGTAATCATACGAATTGAAAACATATGTTATTCAGTAGGATGCAATGAGAACACAGCATTAATTTTGGAGTAGTCCTGAGAAAGATGTGTATCCTGAATCTAATCATGAGGACACATCAGCCCAAACTGAAGGACATTTTACAAAATAACTGACCTTCAATCTTCAAAAGTGTTAAGGATTTGAAACGCAAGAAGAAAAAGACTAAGGATCTGTTTCAGAGTGAAGAAAACTGAAGGGACAGGATAACTAAATGCTATGTGTGATTCTGAAGCAGATTCTTTGGCTACAAAATCAGTATTAGGACAATTGGAGGAACTTGGATGGGATCGTTGACGGGGAGGAGTGAAGTTGTTCTGTGTCAGCGTCAGTTTCCTGGTTTTGACAGTCACACTGTGGTTACACAGAGGAACGTCCTTGTTTATAGGAAATGCACACTGAAGTATTTCGGGGTGATGGGGCATCATGTCAGCAACTAAATCTCAAAAGAAGGTTTATGTACTACACTTCCAACTTCTCTGTAAATTTTTGTTTGTTTCAAATGTCTAAAAAAAATAAAGCACAAAAAAGTCAGTCTCTGTGTTTAAAAAAATTTAGCTTTGTTTTAGAGTATGTAATGGGTTGATAGGGGGCTCCCAACAAAGGATACCCGCATCCCAGAACCTGTCAATGTGACCTTATTTAGAAAAAGGGTCTTTGCAGATGTGATTTAGCTAAGGGTTTTGAGATGGGAGTGTCCTGAATTATCCTGGTGGGCCCTAAATCCAACGACAAGTGTCCTTACAAGAGACACACAGGGGGGACACACAGAGGGGAAGGCCACGAGAAGATGGAGGCACAGGTTGGAGTGATGCAGCTACAAGCCAAGGAATGCTCGGAGCCACCAAAAACAGGAAAAGACAAGAAAGGATTCTCCCCTGGAACCTCTGGAGAGAGCACGGCCCTGCCAACACCTTGATTTAGAACTTCTGGCCTACAGAATTGAGAGAGAATACATTTTTGTTGTTTTAAGCCACCCAGTTTGTGGTCATTTGTTACGGCAGCCCTAGGAAACTAATACAGAGTACTTTTCTTCTTTCATTTTGTTGGAGACAGAAAACTAGGTAAAGACTGAAAGCAAGATGTGCTTTGGATGTCTTCACCAATTTAGGCTGTATAAGCCAGTAGGGGGACACTCACCCTCTCAGTGGGGCACACTGCAGTCCTGAGAAAAATGACTTTTCTAGGACATGACCCCACCAAATACTGCATCCGACCTTCACCATTGACACCTTGGGTGCAAAGCTCTAGGCTTGCTGGGATTCTTTCTAAGGCGGTGGTTCTCATCCAGGAGTGATTTTGGCCCCCAGGGGACATTTAACAATTTCTGGACACATTTTTGGTCTTCATAACTGTGAGATGCAGGTTGCTACTGGCATCTAGTGGGTAGAGGCTGGGGATGATGCTAAGTGTTTTATAATGTACAGGACAATCCCTCACCACAAAGAATTATCTGGCCTAAAATTTTGGTAGCAATGAGGTTGAGAAGCCCTTCCTTTTTTGTTCTACAAGCAATACCCACACTTGGCTGTCAGGGTAGAAACAGGAGAAGGAAGGAGGAGGCATTCTACACGTGCTTCTGGACTGATTTTTTTCATTGTGGTAAGAACAGATAACATGAACTCTCCCCTCTTGACAAAGTTTTTGGCGTACAGTACAGTATAGTCAACTGCAAGCACAACGTTGTACAGCAGCTCTCTAGACTATACCTATCTTCCATCACTAAACTCTATACCCATGGAACAGCAACTCCCCATTCCACCTCCCCCATCCCCTGACAACCACCATTCTACTTTCTGCTTCTATGAGTTTGAGTACTTTAGAGTCTTCATATAATAGAATCATAGTATGACCAGCTTATTTCACTTAGCAGAAGGGCCTCAAGGTTCATTCACATTGTCACATAGGACAGGATTTCTTTCTTGTTTATGGCTGAATATTATGCCATTGTATATCTGTACCACATTTTCTTTATCCATTTATTCACTGATGGACAATTTAGGTTATTTCTACCTCTTGGTTATAATGCTACAATGAACATGAGAGTGCAGATATCTCTTCAAAATCCTGCTTTCAATTCTTTGGGATAAATATTCAGAGGTGGGATTGCTGGATCATATGGTAGTACTATTTTTGATTTTTTGAGGAACTTCTGTACTGTTTTCTATAGCAGCTGTACCATTTTACATTTCCACCGAGAGTGTACAAGGGTTTCAATTTCTCTGTATCCTCTCCTACAATTGTTATCTTTTGTTTGTTTGTTTGTTTGTTTTTGATAATGGCCATCCTAACAGGTATGAGATGATATCTTATTGTGGGGTTTTTATTTTGTTTTTTATTCCATTGGTTTTGAATTGCATTTATCTGATGCTGAACATCTTTCCATACACTTGTTGCCCATTTGTATGTCTTCTTTAAAGAAATGTCTATTCAAGTCCTTTGCCTATTTTTAGGTCGAGTTATTAGTTTTTTTGCTATTGAGTTGTATGAGTTCCTTATATATTTTGGATATTAACCCCATTATTTGTTATATAGTTTGCAAATATTTTCTCTCATTTCATAGGGTTGCCTTTTCACTTTGTTGATTGTTTCCTTTGCAGAGCAGAAACATTTCAGTTTGTATAGTCGCACTTGTCTATTTTTGCTTTTGTTGCTTATGGTTTTGGTGTCATATCCAAGAAATCATTGCCAAGACCAACGGTCATGAAGTTTTACCCTGTGTTTTCTGCTAGGAGTTTTGCTGTTTGAAGTCTTACTTTTAAGTCTTTAATCCATCTTGAGTTGATTATTGTGTATGGTGTGAGATAAGTGTCCAATTTAATTCTTTTGCATTGGATATCCAGTTTTCTCAACACCATTTGTTGAAGAGACTATCTTTTCCCCACTGTGTATTCTTGGCAAACTTGTAGATAATCAGTGGACTGTATATGCATGGGTTGATTTCTGGGCTTTTTATTCAGTTCATTTGGTCTATATGTCTTTCTTTATGCCAGTATGATACTATTCTAATTACTATAGCTTTGTGGTATATTTTGATATCAGGATGTGTGATGCCTCCAGCCTTGTTCTTCTTCCTCAAGAATGTTTTTGCTACTTGGGGTCCTTCATAGTTACATATGAATTTTAGGATTGTTTTTTCTCTTTCTGTAAAAATGCCATTGGGATTTTGATAGGGATGCACTGAATCTGCAGATCACTTTGGGTAGTATGCACACTTTAACAATATTAAATCTTCCAATTCATGAATATGGGATGTCTTTCTATTTATTTGTGTCTCCTTTAAATTTTTTTGTAGTTTGCAGTCACGTCTTTAATCTCCCTGGTTAAGTTTATTCCTAAATATTTTATTATGGTAAATGGGATTGCTTTCTTAATTTCTTTTTTGGATAGTTCAGTTTAGCCTTCCAGACTCCTTATATGTCTTCCAGTTCCAGAAGTCTGTGGTTTATAGTAGGATATGGGCTATGGATGAGATGTGGGGAGCAAGCAGAGGATCTGGGATTTCTCAGGAGTCCCAACCTCACACCTTTCTTTAGGCTGGTCTTGTACTTTACTACTCACACATGAAGAGAGTGACTACTTTACAGGTGACTACTGTAAATTGGTTCTGAACACACCCGACAAAATATCTCTATTCCAACTACCGTTGTACAATGGGTGCCATTGCCCAAGCCATGAACCCTGGGATCTTAAGTTCTCACATGGTAACAGCTTGGGAAGAAAACACTTCTAGGATTCTAACCACCACCCGCTTTCCTGCCTCCTTCCTTCTTTTCAGCATTTATTGACCAGTACCAATGCAAACACTCTGATAAACACTGGGAATACAAAGATGAATAAGTTAATAATCTGACAGGAGGATAGAGAGAGACATTAAAATATGAATTCTGAGTGTAGTCATAATGGTGTCAATAGAGGGAAATTTTTTGAAAAAGCTTCCTATACATGACAGGCAAATCAAATCAGGATTCAGATATTTCATAGGAGAGATGAAGAAAGCATTCTGGAGAGACAAAATTGAAACTAATATCTCAAAGCTTGGTTCAGGCCTTTCTGTGGCAGGAAACTGGCTGTGGGATGTGAGCGCTCCTAATTTTTGAAAATCCAAATGTGCTTTTCAAGTGTCTGGTGAGACCTTTCTGAACTAAAACACATCTAGAGATATTTTTGAAGGCAAATATACACAAGTCCTGAAAATTCACACGTATGAAAACGTTTCTTACTGAGACCCAAAAGGAGCTTGTTCGTGCTGCCGTGGATGCCGTGGGGCCCCTCGGGTGTGAGGCTGAGTCCGTGGATATAATCGCAGTGGAGCAAGACAGAGAAATGAGGGCCTGGGGCAGCTGTCATGACTCATATTCTGTTTTTATTTGGATCATGTTGGAAAAGCAGGTGGATTAACTGAATGACCCTTTAAGGCATGTCTGTGGCTGTGGTGGCCAGTGATCGTTGGGCAATCTCATTTGATATTTTGATTAAAGTAGGCAATTAAAACACCTACTTACCTTCAGCTTGGCTATTTTTAGACTCTAACATTTTCTGGAGTCCCAAGGCCCTGTGCAAATATGGGCAAAGATGCTCAAGGGAGTTGAGGAGAAAGAGAGGGACCCTTCATAGCCCTTAGGTACGATACTTTAGGAGCAATGCCACTGATCCCCCTCCTGGTGACAGCTGCAGGCACATCAGAGCTGAGCCAGGGACTGCTCAGCTAATTGAAGTGCCCTGTAGGTTCTCTTTGCCCTCAAGAACCTTTCTGATAAATAGCTCTTGACCAGCTCCTTATATGGCTACACACAGCCCCAAGAGGCTGAGATGTATTTTGGACACAATTGGATTCTCATTTCTCAAGGGTCTCAGGCCTTCGCCTTTGCAGCTGAGGGAGACAGCAGTGGCCTCCAGAGGCTCTCATGCCTTGGCCCCGTGGCAGTTACTTTTCCTCTGAAGGTTCCCCTTATCTTGAAGAAGAGAGCTGCCTGGCGCTCATCACACTGTGTTGGGCAGCGGCTAAGATAGTTTGAAACAAGGCATGTGGGGAAATCAGAACTGGCAAAGTTTCACAGGAGAAAAGTGGCTCTTGACTTGTTCACCTTTTGAGAGCCTTTGGGGCCCACTGAGAATAGTCTCATAAGCCCCCTTGGGTACGACATGCTGGCTGTCCAATTATTTTTGTTTACTCCTCAGAAGAGCCACACCCAAGAGGAGGGTTACTGATGTTGCCTGGCCTCAGATGCCACGTGAGAACCCCAACCCAGAGACTGCCCGTGAGGACTTTTTCCCCAGAGGACTGTGGCCCTCGCCACAATCACAAGCTCACAAGCATGAGCACAATGGATTTTTTCTTGTTCATCGATGGAACTCAAGGCATAATATATGTTGAAGAAATGGATGAATGGAGAAAAGAAAGAAGCTGGCGGCTCATTAGAACTTTGTGTTTGGATAAAAATATGCTGTCATTGTGGATTTATTGAAGTGATTAAAGATTACATGCTGTGAAATCCCAAAAACACTGTCTATTAACGATGCTACAACACAATGCTTAAGAGCATGCTAGCCACAGAAGACAAAACCTTGGTGGCTGTAGAGAACAAAAACTCATTGACGTTAATGCTGCAGAAGGAAAGATACTGTGGCTTTTCACCAGTGGTCTTGATGGATTCTGGTACAACCACCTCCTGTGTCCCTGATCAGTGCAGCAAACCATCCACAGAAGGCCACAAGCTCCCAAACAGCTGCCACTGTCTAACCTCCTCTCCGGAAAGCTCTAGAGAAAAATACTTTCTACCTTCCCCAGGTAGACTTTTCTTACTGGAAGGCACATCTTCCCTGAGGAGTATAAAAGTGGAGAAGAAAACTTCCAGGAAAAACAAGGAGCCAGGAATAAACAGACAACACCCTCAGGCTCCACTCAGGACAGCCCATATTTAATGTAGACCTGTAATTGCGGAGTGAGAGCTACTCAGAAATGTACACCCACGAGTGTAACGAGCTGTAATATATGAACTGATTTTGGAGTCGCATGTAATATGCTTAACATAACACTGCAACCAGGGGAGCCATTTTTTAGGAATAAAACAAGGGAGAATAAATACCATTAATTCAGAATGAGTGACCTGGGAGTTCCCAGTGAATGGGAGATTTTCTCTCTCTGACATCGGATTCTAATTGCGGAAGAACGATCTTAGTTGTCACTAACCAACTTTTGAAACAAATAATGTAAAATATAATTTGTTAGATATAAGACCTATAGGCCTTGGGGTTGGTGAACACCCCACTTGGTGGGAGCCCCAGGAGAGTGACAGTTATGACTGGCCACCGCGGCCAAAAAAACAGTTCTTAACAGGCTCTCAGGGTTTTTCTTGGATAACTGGAGAGAAAACAGAGCACATGAATTACGACAGCTGCCCCAATCCTTAATCTCTCCCCACTGTTTAGCTGTGTCAATATCTATAGACAGTTAAAAGGCCCCAGGACCCTTCTGGGGGTCCATGGCCAACATTCATGGCCAGCACCAAGGGGACTCAGGAGGGGACACAGAGCACCTGATGCCAGTTAGGGAGCATGGCAGGGGTTCGCAGCTGCACCAGCCTGCATTCCCCCCGAATTCTGTCCGGTGGGTCTCAACCTGGTCAGTATTGATGGAATGCCCAGAGGACCACATGCCTTGTTTGTGGGACCCTCCTTCTGATTCAGGACTGATCTTGTCCAGTGTTTTCCAAGATGAATATGGTGAGATGTGTAGAAGTATTCTTCATGAAAGAAGATGGTGACCTATGATCTCATGAGGAGAAGTGCTGGGTTAAACAGATTTCTTTTTCATGGGACTTCTCAGGGCTTATGACATTGTGAGTTTCCAAGAGAACGGTAACTGTTGTGATGTGTTCCAAGAAAGCATTTCGCTAGACTTAAGGCTTCTCAAAATCCACTGTGGGAGACAGTGGTCTGTGCTCGCTACAGGGTTCCTCTTCCTGTTTCAAGTCCACACACACACAGTATTCTGCTTGTTTTTAGGCTCGTATCATCCACTCCGGGAACATTTGTTCCCTGACTCCCATCACACCACACATGGCTGGAATGTGAAGAAAAACATGAAGCCCACCTTGTCTTTGGAGATCTGCTCAGCATCTGCTTCTTTCTGGTGTGTTTGAGAGGCAGCGTTCCCCAGTGCACTTTTCCCTGGGCCTAAAGGTCAGCTGATGAGTACTCTACCTCGAGCTGGAGAGACCAGGTGGCAGGCAGTCAGAGGCAGGTAAGCAAGCACCCTGTGGCCACACAGCACCAAGGCCAGTGGCCCAGTGCTTGGGCTCAAACCCAGCTCTTTGATTCAGCAGCTGCTCAGTGGGAGGACACTAGCACCCACCTCACACAGTGGTTTGGAGAACCCAAAGAGGCCCTGTACATCAAGGACCTGGCGTGGTATCTGACATACCATAAACACGAACAATGATCATTCAGGGAACATGGGGTAAGAAGAGAGAACACATCCCAAAGAAAGTGATAAGTGGGCAAAGTTTTTGCAAAAGCTCCTCATTAAGCTGCTATTCTAAGAATGGAATAAATACATATTATTTATTTTTTCCTGGAATTCTATAAAAGGAGGCTCACTTCTTATTTAGCATCACTCTCTCCTCTACCCTGTCTGTCCTACCTTCCTGCCAACATTTATTGAGCTTTTAGATTCTAGAATATAGAATAGCCAGTTCCAGATCCTGAGGGTGTGAAGACAAACGCCATAATGTAGAGCTTGAGTTCCCTGTGGTCCAGTGGGTGAGACAGGCAAGTAAATGTACAAATAATGCCGTGTGATAAATGCTGCAGTTCAAGGTGCAGTGGGGAGAGCATGATTCTGTCCCCAGCAACAGCAGGTCCTCAATACATTTTAACTACTTAAAGGACTGAGACAACAAATGAATCTAATTTATACTGGATGTGAAGGTTGTCTTTGATTTGAGGGGCAGACTATCTTTCAGATGTTAATTCATATTTTCTCCCTGCATTCTCCCTTCTGTCATTTCAAGCAGGAGTCCAGATTTTGTAGTTCTTTGCCCCAGAAAACTATCAGGAAATCAGCTGAAACTGCCCTGTGTTTGGCAGGATGTGCTGCCACTGCAGGTGAACTGCGGGACAGTGGAGAAGATGAGAGGTACCAAGGGGTGGGCTGTGGGCCTGCACGCAGCACCCAGACCTCAGAAAGGGGGCAGTGAGGCTCGTGTGGGGAGCCTGAAGTGGGGAGGGGCGTCAGGTCCTACAGCCCGTGTGAATGGAAGCCGAGAGCCACCAGACTTCAGGGACATACTTACATTCCCTCTAAAATTGTAACCTACTGCCCCCTCCCTGGACAAACACTGACCCACTTTGAAGTTTGCTTGCCTTTTTTTTTTTTTTTTTTTTTTTTGGTATGCGGGCCTCTCACTGTTGTGGCCTCTCCCGTTGCGGAGCACAGGCTCCGGACGCACAGGCTCAGCGGCCATGGCTCACGGGCCCAGCCGCTCCCCGGCATGTGGGATCTTCCCGGACCGGGGCACGAACCCGTATCCCCTGCATCGGCAGGCGGACTCTCAACCACTGCGCCACCAGGGAAGCCCTGCTTGCCTTTTGATGATGGTCAATTGAGGTGTTCGACTCCAGAGTTTTTCTTCCTAAGTTTTTCTTCCAAGTTTTTCTTCCTCAGCTTCAAGGCTGAGGATCCAAGGAAGTATGAAATGGACTGGAGCTGGATGTAACAGGAGACAAGCTGGAGAAAGAGGGGAAGAGAACCTGCTTCCCTTCTGCTCTTTGATCCTGCTGGAGAATCATAGCTATTACTCTGAAGGAGACACATTTATCAACTGCAGGTCTTCTGTCCCCTGTGCTCTCCAGACCATTCCTGATAGAGGGCCAGTCCACCTCTGCTTGGACATTCCCATTTCAGTCAATGCCTGTTTGGCCTCAGCCATTCTTGACCCTCAAAAGCCAGAACTTCAAGACTAGCTCCTTCAAGCCCCTGTCTAGCCCCTGCCACCTCCTTTTACATTTCAATTCCTGATACAGCCCGAGCTCTCACCATAGCAGAGCAGAAGCCAAATATGTGATGTGAATTCCTCTTTGCTTGGTGAAGAGCATGGCCATGCGGAGGGGAGAATAAGAACAATAGGAACAGTGGAAGCGACATAAACATGGTTTAGACATTTTAATATCACCCTGAAGGTTCACACTGAAGAAAGATGTAATTTTTTTTAAAATGTTGGGGCTTCCCTGGTGGCGCAGTGGTTGAGGGTCAGCCTGCCGATGCAGGGGACGCGGGTTCGTGCCCCAGTCCGGGAAGATCCCACGTGCCGCGGAGCGGCTGGGCCCGTGAGTCATGGCCGCTGAGCCTGCGCGTCCAGAGCCTGTGCTCCGCAACAGGAGAGGCCACAACAGTGAGAGGCCCGCGTACCGAAAAAAAAAAAAAAAAAAAAAAAAATCCCTTGAAGGCAGCAATGGAGAACCAATTATTAGAAAATGTCCCCAAAGTGATCCCTCCTGGATAAAAAGAAACTAAAACATAAATTTCTAGAAAAGAGTGGAGAACGCTTAATAGCAAAATCTATGGAAGAAGAAAGCTACTTGTAGAGAAAAATTTATAGCCTTAAATACCTCCTTCTCAAAATAATATAAAAATGTACCAAGTACTCACCTAAGGGAGTTAGGAAAATTATAGTTCTTATAAACAAGAGAAACCAGGAAGAAATAATAAAATACAAAACAAAAAGAATGCATCAGTAAATCCAAAACTTTAAGGTAAACTTTGTGAAGCTGGTTAAAGAGGGAAAAACCAGAGAAAGATACCAAAAATATACAAAATTAGGAATGAGAAAAGAGAAATCACCACAAATACAGGAGAGACTGAATAGATAATATAAATGATACACCCATGTAACTTCGTGGTAACACATTTGATGCCTAGAGAAAGCAGTAATTTCCTAGAAAACGTGCAATCAGCTAAACATGAGAAGTAGAGTATCTGCACAGACCAGTCACCATTGCAGATAGTAAAAAGGGGATCAAAGACCTACCATTAACGAAGCACTAAAATCATGTTTCATGTTTCATGAAACATGTTTCATGTCTGAGTTTTATCTAATCCTTGAAGAGCAGGTAATGTCAGTGTTTATTCTGGGCCATATAAAAATATGGAAAGCTCCCCAATTCTTTTATAAATACAGAATGACTTTGATACTGAAGTACTGACAAAAGAAGTTTTTAAAAAAATCAACCTTCCCATTTGGTCACATTGTGTTTTCTTGTATACACTGCTAGATCCAATCTGCTAATATTTAATTCAGAATGTTTACATTTGTATTCCAACAAACACACATAAGGTGAGGCTATGCGACACTTATGGTCCGGCTGGGAGGAAGTGTCTTTGTAGAGGAAAGCCCATCAGAATGGATTTCAATGTCCCCTTATATAGAAATAAAAGCAGAAGGCAGAAATGCAACTTGGATTCCAGTTGCCATCTTATTACTCAGGAACTGTGGACCTTAGGCAAGAAATGTAAGAACTGTGTAAAATCGATCACCTTAAAAATTGCTCTGATGTACTGGTTGCTCTCGTTCTGCCTCTCCACAGATTTGCAAAAAACCCTTAAAAAGACCTGAATGCTTTTCCTCAGGGGCAGCAAAGCAAGGCAGGTGCTGGGAAGACAGCACCCTCCCTGGCATCCCAGCCCAGGGAGGTCAGAATGGCAAGAGTGAGTCATGGTTGCTCTCAGAGTTGAGCACAGCAGCTGAAGGGAGAGGCGGAAGAAAGGGATTAGCTCATGTGATTAGCTCCTCTCCTGGACCCTGGACTCATTCCCTCCAACAGCCCCTTATCCCCCCTTGTGTCTTCATTCTGTCACCATCTTTTCTCCACCTTCACGGCTCCCATTCACTCCCTGTACCCGTCAAAGCCTAACTTCTGCCTCCCCTCTCCACGGAAATGCTCTAGTCCTCATTGTTAAATTCACAAGGTGCTTTTAAATCCTTGTGTTACATTTCTTTGCTGCATTTCCTGCAACTGCGGTTTCCAACAACAACTCATGCTGGGCCATTTCCACTTACCATTGCCTATGGGCTCTCGAAACTTTCATTTAAGACTTATCGCAATCTAGTCCAAACTCAGACAGGTCGAAATCTTTTTCGACTTTGGTTTCCCCATCTGTTAAATCAAATAATTGTATTATATAATTACTACTTTTTCTTCCAGCTCCAAATTACAATTCTAAGGCTTCCCTGGTCCTTTTCTGCTGGAACCAATCTCTCTACTCTGAACATGAATAAAAGTTTATTCGTACCTATCACATACTGCATCAATTTGCTCAACAGATCATTTGAGCATCCATTCCAGGTCAAGAGTTGTGTTGGGGGACGAAGAGGTAAAGAGGCAAGCAAAGCAGACACAGCCCCTGCTCCAAGAGCAGCACCACTAGATGTGGATATAGGGGTTCAGCCTCTTCTGAGATAGTTTACTAAGAGCAGCAGCCAACTGCACATGTCCCCCATGGCTTTGCACGAAGGAGGTAGAGAGAAAAGTTTGCCCAAAGCACGAAAAGCCCTTGTGCACCTAAACCTTACCTGCCTGCTTGACTCTGCTCTTGGATGAAGACCAGGAGGTGGCAGGAAGTCCAGCTGCGAAGGGGACGTGATGTGGTGCTTTCCCGAACGCTGCCTATTGCAACGCTCATGGGGAAAGATTCAGGATTCTAAACAAAAGGGAAAATAAACCATGTAAAGGACAGTCCTTTTTTTTTAAAGCACCACATTGAGATTTTGAATAGAGGTACTTTTCACTTCAGATAGAGGAGTCAAGGTTATTTATTTTTCTGCCTTTGCTTAAGTAAAAAGAGCTGCTTGATCATGCACCATGATCAAGTGGGGTTTATCCCAGGTATGCAAGGATTCTTCAATATACACAAATCAATCAATGTGATACACCATATTAACAAACTGAAGGATAAAAACCATACGATCATCTCAACAGATGCAGAAAAAGCTTTCGACAATATTCAACACACATTTATGATAAAAACCCTCCAGAAAGTAGGCACAGATGGAACTTACCTCAACATAATAAAGGCCATATATGACAAACCCACAGCCAACATGCTTCTCAATGGTGAAAAACTGAAACCATTTCCATTAAGATCAGGAACAACACAAGGTTGCCCACTCTCACCACTATTATTCAACATAGTTTTGGAAGTTTTAGCCACAGCAATCAGAGAAGAAAAAGAAATAAAAGGAGTCCAAATCGGAAAAGAAGAAGGATATCTGTCACTGTTTGCAGATGTCATGATACTCTACATAGAGAATCCTAAAGATGCTATCAGAAAACTACTAGAGCTAATCAATGAATTTGGTAAACTAGAAGGATACAAATTTAATGCACAGAAATCTCTGGCATTCCTATACACTAATGATGAAAAATCTTAAACTGAAATTAAGAAAACACTCCCATTTACCACTGCAACAAAAAGAATAAAATATCTAGGAATAAACCTACCTAAGGAGACAAAAGACCTGTATGCAGAAAATTATAAGACACTGATGAAAGAAATTAAAGATGATACAAATAGATGGAGAGAAATACCATGTTCTTGGATTGGAAGAATCAACATTGTGAAAATGACTCTACTACCCAAAGCAATCTACAGATTCAATGCAATCCTTATCAAACCACCAATGGCATTTTTCACAGAATTAGAACAAAAAAATTCACAGTTTGTATGGAAACACAAAAGAATCCGAATAGCCAAAGCAGTCGTGAGAAAGAAAAACAGAGATGGAGGAATCAGGCTCCCAGACTTCAGACTATACTACAAAGCTACAGTCATCAAGACAGTATGGTACTGGCACAAAAACAGAAATATAGATCAATGGATCAGGATAGAAAGCCCAGAGATAAACCTACACACATATGGTCACCTTATTTTTGATATAGGAGGCAAGATTATACAAAGGAGAAAAGACAGCCTCTTCAATAAGTGGTG
>NC_041218.1:33391782-33392254 GCF_002837175.3 Physeter macrocephalus
GAGAAATAGAAATAAAAACAAAACTAAACAAATGGGACCTAATGAAACTTAAAAGCTTTTGCACAGTAAATGAAACCATAACTAGACCAAAAAAACCCTCAGAATGGGAGAAAATATTTGCAAATGAAGCAACTGACAAAGAATTAATCTCCAAATTTTACAAGCAGCTCATGCAGCTCAATATCAAAAAAACAAACAACCCAATCCAAAAATGGGCAGAAGACTTAAACAGACATTTCTCCAAAGAAGACACACAGATTGCCAACAAACACATGAAAGAATGCTCAACATCACTAATTAGAGAAATGCAAATCACAACTACAATGAGGTATCAGCTCACACCAGTCAGAATGGCCATCATCAAAAAATCTACACACAATAAATGCTGGAGAGGGTGTGGAGAAAAGGGAACCCTCTTGCACTGTTGGTGGGAATGTAAATTGATACAGCCACTATGGAGAACAGTATGGAG
>NC_041218.1:33392321-33401305 GCF_002837175.3 Physeter macrocephalus
ATCCCACTCCTGGGCATATACCCAGAGAAAACCATAATTCAAAAAGTGTCATGTACCACAATGTTCATTGCAGCTCTATTTACAATAGCCAGGACATGGAAGCAACCTAAGTGTCCATCAACAGATGAATGGATAAAGAAGACGTGGCACATATATACAGTGGAATATTACTCAACCATAAAAAGAAATGAAATTGAGTTATTTGTAGTGAGATGGATGGGCCTAGAGTCTGTCATACAGAGTGAAGTACGTCAGAAACAGAAAAACAAATACTGTATGCTAACACATAATATATGGAATTTAAAAACAAAACAAAACAAAAAAATGGTTATGAAAGAACCTAGGGACAGGACAGGAATAAAGACGCAGATGTAGAGAATGGACTTGAGGACACAGGGTGGGGGGAAGGGTAAGTTTGGACGAAGTGAGAGAGTGGCATGGACTAATATATATTACCAAATGTAAATTAGATAGCTAGTGGGAAGCAGCCGCATAGCACAGGGAGATCAGCTCGGTGCTCTGTGACCACCTAGAGGGGTGGGATAGGGAGGGTGGGAGGGAGACGCAAGAGGGAGGGGATATGGGGATATATGTATATGTATAGCTGATTCACTTTGTTATAAAGCAGAAACTAACACACCATTGTAAAGCAATTATACTCCAATAAAGATGTTAAAGAAAAAAAAAAAAGAGATGCTTGGCTGGTGTGACTCATGTAGAAGGCTTTCGAAGATGGTGAAGACAAACGACCACTTTGGTTCAGATCATGAAAACACTCAAAGAATGCTCACATGCAAGCATCAAGAATGAAAACATGATAAAAAAAATGACCCTTATGAGAAAACATTTTAAAAATGGCAATGTTGAAAGTGGTCAGGTCCTATAATAGGCTATTGGCTCTGTAGCTCTCATCAGAACTTTTCTTCTCACGACAAGTTTTCAGAAAGCAGAAGTAAAATGATTCCTAGAACCACAGTGCTGAGTTCTGTTCCATGAGTAGAGTCTCTGAATTGGAACAACCTGGGATGGCACATACATTTCGTTTCATTCATGCTTCCTGTCATTCATGCTGGAAATTTCTTTTGTGCATTTAGCCTATGAGGACATACAGTTTGGGGCTGAAAAAGATGGTACTTTTTAGCCAAAGAGAGTCTGTTTTCTAAGCCACCAACCGTAGGGGTGCCGAGGGCCTGGTGAAAGGAGTTCCATAAGCATAGAAAACCATTGTGTGGCACTGAGCAGATTTGGGGCCTTAGTAAATTAAATGTAACCTGTAGGTTTATTTGGACACCAACAATTTTACGGTTGGAAGACACAACTGGTTGCTGCAATACACAAAAGTTTATTTTTGACTTTTTTCTTTTCTGAAAGCAAAATATAATAGAACTGAACATCAATGAATTTTGTACAACAAAAACAGCTTTTAATATGGAACAGACAGTCCATGAAGGTTTTAAAATCTCGGAACGGCTTCCCTTTTTCAAAGTCATGCTTTCTTGCAGTCCACGAGGAGTTGGCACGAAGAGATGGTGGCAGCCCACTGGGTGAGGTGAGTGGAAGAACGGGTGGGCTTCCCTAGATCCTAGTCAGCTGGTGCCATAGACTGGATGGGAGGATGCTTTCCACTTTCTCCATGACAAAGTTTAAGGGGGCAAACAAAGTGCTGAGGAACTGCGAACAAACGAGAAAAGCACAGAAGTCAGGAGAAATCTTGTTCAAGACTACAAAATGAACCTCTCCAACTCATGCTTGCATCTTAAGTCTCTGCATTATAAAAAGTTTCCAAAGGCTACGATTTCATATTTATGTTTGTAGGAAACATTGGTTGACAAGCAAACCTACATTCCAGCTTCTGCACCCGCCCCCCTGGCTCTCATGGATGAGGGGGAGAAGTGCTGGTGACAGGCCCTTCACTCCTCTGACAGCTGTCCACAGTTCTGAGGCCTTCCAACCAGCCTTCAGGATCTGAGGGCTGCCCATGGAGATGACTAGTGCCATCAAAAGGGACTGACAGATGGGTGGCAAGTGAGCAGAAGAGTTTAAAAAATGGTGACAACTTCTCCACCTGCTTGCCTAGTTATAGAACTTTAAGTGGAAAAGGCAACAACAGGAAAAAAAATCCAGTTTGTTGTATGGTTGTGAATTGCTTTGGGATCCTATTGTCTCCCAAACACCTGCAGCCCATGTTCTTTTCTGAACTACCTGCTTAGTGGTGAGCGTCATGGGAGCCTTGGGGAGGGCAGCAAGCTGGCCAGTCCATGGACACGTCCCTGTGGAAAAGGTGCTGCTCTGAGGAGAGCTTTGGGATCTCTTTCATTTGGTTACTGAATTCCTTTCTGTTTTTCATATAGAGAATAATGCTTATTATCTGTGCCTTTTAAGAAAGTGAGGTGCCTTGCCTGAGACTCATTTAACATAATCTCAAATCTGTTCTGATTATGTTCTCGTGAAGAATCAGCCTCCCTCCACAAGCCCTCCAGCATCTGGCAGAAGAGGTGTCCTAACCCAACCAGGCACAAGAGGGGTGTTTGGATGGGTTTCCTTGCTCTCTGTTCAGAACCAAGGTATTGTCTCACTAGGGTTCAATGTCTGGTTATTGTACCGTGGAGTCCTTTGTCCCAATCCCTTGCCCATAGCACAGCACAGTCTACACCACCAAGAATTTCCCATAGAAGTGTGCTGTAGGACGTGAGTACATCCGCAGAGGGGGAACATGGTCTGAGGCCAGACAAATTAGTAGACCTGCATGTAGTGAAGTTAAAACAGTCTCCTCTACTGGTCATATGTTCTATGATTGCAGGTCCTCAAGAAGGGGTATGGTAGGCAAGTTTCCCAAATTTACTTGACCTCAGAATCTTTCCTTCTTCTTCTCCTTCTTCTGCTTCTTTTTTTTTTTTTTTTTAAAGAACCAGTAGAATGCAAACTGGGAAGGCCTGTACCACATCATGGCAGGACCATCAAGTGCGAGATTTGTGTAACGAAAACTCGAGAGAGTATAAGGTTCGGAACCCTTCTCTGTACCGCATCTTTTACGTCAGTTGAATATATTTACTCAGTAAGGCACTTAAGTACTGCATGAGATATCAAAGCGTCTAGGACAAAAGTCCCACTGTCAGGAAGCTCAAAGCCTAGGGGGTGGGGGAAGGGAGCCACTAAGACCTGTACCCAGCAAAGTAACAATTCCAGGTAGACCACGACAGAGTAGAAGATAGACGCACAAACAAAGCAACAGGAAGTTTCGGGAAAGGGAGAGAATCCATTTTGTCGAAAGGAACAGGAAAAACCGAAAATGAGGTGACTGAAATAGTCCCCAGTAGATGGCTGGGGTATGAAAAGACAGAGACGGGGTAAGAATGGTAAGGAAAGAAATGTGAGCAGGTGGGCCTTCCAGGCTCAATAAACAGCTGGAACAGAAAGGGGAAAGCAGCTGGTACGACTAGAAGAGATGGAGGTAGGGTTCAAAAGCAACTAGAATAACTCTGGGGAAGGCCTTGAGTGCCAGGCTGTTAAGGAACTTGCAGTTAAGAAAAAGGCAGCCACGTTAGTACTTGAGTGAAGGTAGGATGGCTCTTTCCTCAAGTGGGTGTTGGATATAGGGCAATGCCTGGTAACCTTCTGAAATTATCCTTTGTTGGGTGCACAGTACCACATGGGATGCTCACCCTACTTAATGGACTGCCTGTCCTTTTCAGTTTAGAGCTGGATGTAGTTGGAAGGCATTGTGGGAGATACTAGGCCCAGGAATGAGTAATTACTGCCCGAGCTGCCTCTGAAAGAGTTTGTAAAATCCTAGTTCTGAGAGGATGACATGGAACAAGTCTACTGATTGTATCAGACCGACATGGTAACACTGTAGAATTAAAAATATTTATACATAACATTTATTCATTTGTTTGTAATCAGAGATTGTCAAGGCTCCATAACACACAGCATTTGCCTATAATACCCAGCTCCATAAAGAGGAGCTAGGTGCTAAAGTAGTCTGGATGAACCAAGGATCCTGACAGTGGCTGGAAGATGAGGCCCAATGAACAAGATGATTTTGCTGGCGAAGTTATCATATCCTGCAAACCTAATCCAAAACAGATTTACAACCACCAAAGTTGTGACTGAGGTGGGAACAAGTGATGCATCAGCGTGAGCCAGTGTGGTTAGATGACAGGAATCGCTCAAAGTCTACGCCCTGGGCGACTTCGTACACTAAACAGGGGGACACCAGGGACACCTTGGGTAGCAGAATGAATGGAGATGTTGTTACAAAGCTGGTTCAAAATAAAGGCCTGTCTGTTTGCTTAGTTTTGGTCACTGACCTGACTTGGATTAAAAAGAGTAAAAGGGAGGCCTCTGGAAATTAAGTGGCAGGCCTCGCCCAGTTTGTGGTCTGTAAATGCCCCTCTTTCCACCCTGCACAGCAAGATGCAGCGAGCCCTGCCCCACTGGACACACCTGTGCTTCTCGACCAGGTTCCACAAGAGAATTAAATCCTAATACCTCCCATGTATGTGATCATTTACTGCTCTCCCTCATATCTAGAATGTTCTATCCTTGGGACAATCGAGAAAAGAATGCCTTGAACCCTTTCCTAGAGATCCTAATTCTCTCGCGGCACCCCAATTGCGATGTGCACCCTTTGTTACTAGGTTACCTTCCTCCTTAGCAGCCCTCTCCGAGTCCTCCTCCCCATCCCTCACCCACAAGGAAGAAGCAGCAATGTAATGGGGTGCCTGAAACCGTTAAGCCCTTTTCATTTAGTAACCAGACAAAGGTCAGTGGCTTTTGTCAGGAGGTATTAAACAAAAAAAGTTTGGTGGAACACGCTTTGCTTACTTAGGATGCTCACTGGTACTTCTTTGCACGTTTGAAATCCGTCAACACTTTTTGGCCAAAGACTCAACCAGTGCACATAGAGAAACAACAGTTTCACTTAGGAGCTTGGGAAATTTTATTGCCTGAAAAGTTAAGTCTGAATGAGCAACACCAGGCAACCCTGGAACGGCTCATCTATCTCAATGTCCAAAACTTCTGTCCTGGGGGCAGACACACACGGTCCAAAATGCACCATAATTCAATCAGTGTCTTGTGGTGAGAAAAAGCAACTGAACTAATAAAAAAGAGAGAGCAACACTTCAATCGCCTGATCCTCCTTTTCCCGAAACACCGTTATTTAGAAGAAGGTCATGGCTCCCAACGTGCTTCGTTAACATTTGAAACGCCTCTGCTTATCTGAATAAGTTCCAGGTGCCCTACTGCAATCAGACAATTGACATTTCACTGTAATCAATATCAGACTTCAAAGAGGTCAGGGCCTATAAGTTGAAGACAAGAGTCAGAAGTCAGGGGGCTGGATCTCAGGGAAGGAGACCAGAGGAGGAAAGACAGGGCCCTTCAAACCGAAGAGGTCAGAATGCTGACCTTCCCACATTCTGTGAGGGGCTGGGTTTGGAATGATCACTTATTTATATGAGCAACCTTATCTTGGTAACCAAACATTCTAGGAAGAGTTAGTCCTAAGTCATTGAGGTAGATTAGATTAGGCGGAGAGAGTTGAAGCCTCTCATTTTACTATTTTCCAGTGGCTCACACTTGGCTGCAGGCTTCCTTACTGGCTGCATATCAACATGTAAACACACTGGAGAGTTCCCAAGCTGCACGCAGCCTGGCGGGTGGCAGTGCAATCTCTCTCCATCTACTGAGTCATTATCCCAGGGACATTATCTCAGGCGAGGTCTGAGAAAATCATTTTCACAAGCTGCAAATGGTTGCAGGCAGCCTATAGGGCGGCTGTGATAACCTGTGGGGGGGCTTCACGAGGGGCCTGATGAAGTGACAAGAGTGAAAATGTGGAGAAGACTCCGGAGCAGTCGGCGGGGGGGGGGGGGGGGGGCGGGGAGGAGGGGGGAGATGGGGCTTGTCTCCTTCAGGCCATCCATCTTCCGTCCCCACGAAATCTCTCCAGACGGTTTAGTACTGCTAAACCTTAATGAAGGGCAAGATGAATGAGATCCTCCAGACAGAGGTTTAAAAGCAAATTTATCTAAACTACTTTTGAAAACTATGAGTAGCTGACCAAACGACCACACCTTGGTGGAGTATAAAATATGAGGACCATAAAGGCAAATTTATATTTTATTTAATCATTTGGTCCTTGACTCAAAAGCAAAGCTTTGGAAACATTAAATGAGAAGAGTGGCCCTTGGTCTAATATCCGTAACGAACACATCTCTGTGATACTCTGGAGGCTACACAGCCTTACCTAGAGAACACCCAGTCGTATTCTATGTACTACCCTCCATTCCTCTCAGCCCTCTCCCTGGGTGACGCAGTTTCAGGCAGTTACGTTATTCAGTACAGGGGCTCTCAGCCCTGGCTGCACGCCCGAATCACTAGGGGGGCATCTGAAAACTCAGATGCCCAGGCTGCATCCCAGACCAACTAAGTCAGAGTCCCCAGGATTGGGAGATCAGGCACCTGTAATTTTTAAGCTCCCTAGATGATTTCAAGGAGCAGCCGGGGTGAAACTGCTGGTTCCTAGAAACCTGTCACCTCAACAGCTCTGACGTCGTAGCATGCACCTGCAAACGGCTGCTCAAAGGCTGGCTTTTTTGAGACCAGTGTTCTTTGAAGGAAATGGTCCTCAACCCCCATCCTTAGAATCGGTGTGGGGCGGGGCTTGTTTAAAAACGCAGATTCCGGGTGCTAACACTCAAGGCTCTGAACTTCCGGGGTGGTAGGGCCAGGTGAATTTTGTGCACACTAGGGGCTGAGAATCACTGTCCCACCAAGAGCTGCTTGTTAGTTCAATGAAGAATGACATTGTCTAATGTTGTAAACGTATTCTTATTCTAAATTTTACTACATGACACTCTAATCTACTCAGACTTTTGGTAACTGCTTTAACTCAGAGGTTGGCTTGGGAATAGAAGCAAATAATGAATAGCATAGGCCCATAAACTAGGGATCATCCAAGGAGGCAGCTTGGGTGATACTGGGTTCAGGAATCATATCATGTACAGAAGACTTAAGGAAATTGAAGACATTCTGCCTGAAGAAAAGAGAAGGTAGTAAGTTAGAGGTGAGAGGTGGCCGTGAATATATTAGTTACCTCAAGAAATTGCAAGAGGAAGTAGAGTTGCTCACTATAGTTTTGGAGAGTAGAATAGGAAATAAGTGGAAATTAAAGGAAGGCAGATTTTATCAGTATCAAGAAGAGTTATGAGTGATCCAGTACTGAAATGGGCTTCCATGTTGAACAGGTGAACACTCCATCACCAAAAGTATTCCAGGTGAGTCTAAATGACCTTCATCAAGTTACTGTTGAAGGCAATTTAAGGTCCCTTTCAACTCTGTGATCATAATTATAAAAGAGGAGAAGAAATGCTAAGCTGTATCTAATTTTTTACACTGATTCTTTCTGCAGAAACCACTACCATTTATTTATTTAATATTCATTTATTGAAAACCTACTATGTGCAAGGCACTGTGCAAAGCTTTGGGGATACAGAGATGAGGAAGACACAGTCCTGCTCGCAAAGAGCTCACATTCTACAAGGCGGGTCAGACAAGATTTAACAATTATAATACAGTACAATAAACGTAATATAGGTATTCATGGAATACTGTGGGAGCTGAGAGAAGAAACATCTAACTCAGCTTAGGAGAAACTTAGAAAGGAAGCTGAGTATAAAAGAATGAAGAGGCGTTAGTAGACTGGACAAGCGCTGATGGTAATGGGGAAGGGCATTCCATGCAGAGCAAATAGTACGTGCAAAGGCACCGAGGCGCACAAAAGCATCTGGGAATGGTGAGTAATTCACTGTGGCCCAAGAGCAGTGTCTGTGCAAGAGCTGGGAGAGAGATGAGGCTGAAGAGGCAAGCAAGGGCCAGATCATAAAGGACCTTGTATGCCATGCTAAAGATCTGGGACTTTATCCTGATGCTGGTGGGAAACTACTGGAGAAATTCAAGCAGGGAAGTGACATGCTCAGACTTGCAGTTTAGAAAGATCATTCTTGGGTCAGTATGAAAGAAATACTGGCAGAGGATAAGACTGGAAGCAAGGAGACCAGTTAAGACTCTTGCAGGTGTCCAGGCAAGAAATCACAAAGATCCAAACTAAGAGACAACCGTGGGAGAAGAAGGAAGGGAACAAGAGGTGAATTACATTTACCGAATGCCTAGTGGCTCAGGAGGTTAGAGCCGACAGACTGTGAAAGCCAAGACAGACAGGATATAAGGAGTGAGAGAGGGAAGAGTTTGGGAGGGCTGCCGAGTTTCTGGCTTGAGTAACTGGGTGGATGTCAGTGCCACTGGCGGAGATCAGGAATACAGGAGGAGGAGCAGTTTTGGTGGTGGGGGAAGAAGGGTGATGAGTTCAGTTTTGAAAATGATGAGATTGAGGTGCCGGTGGGATTTCCAGTTCATCTTCAACACGCATGAAAATACTCTTGCAATTCCAGTCCCTGAACTCTGCCGAGCAGAAAATGTCAATCATCTGGAAAGGGATTAAATCAACCCAGCCAAGTTAGAAATCATCCTTTCTGACTCCACTCGCCTTGAAATCAGAATGGAGTTCCAGGGAAACAACTGATATTCTTTTCCTTATTCCTTCTGTTTGAAACTCCTTTGTGGCAAAATCAGTAAACTTATCCTCACTGCATGCGCAGGCTGAAATGGTCAGTTTTCATCAAGGAAACGATGGTTCTTGGTTGTCAGTGCAGATGGCTTTTCTTATTAAAGCTCTTCTCCATAACCCTCTTTAAAGACCCTTAATGGATTTCCATACTTCTAAATATCATATCTGTATACTTCTTAATACTACACACCCTTCACACCCTCTCAGTTCATTTCCCAAACAAGCCAATTTGTAGACATTAAAACTTTTCAAATTTAAATCATCTTTTTTTTTTTTTTTTTTTTTTTTTTTTTTTTTTTTTTTTTGTGGTATCCGGGCCTCTCTCTGCTGTGGCCCCTCCCGTTGGCGAGCA
>NC_041218.1:33401325-33458089 GCF_002837175.3 Physeter macrocephalus
ACGGGCCCAGCCGCTCCGCGGCATGTGGGATCCTCCCAGACCGGGGCGCGAACCCGGTTCCCCTGCATCGGCAGGCGGACGCGCAACCACTGCGCCACCAGGGAAGCCCTAAATCATCTTTGAAAATGTAAATTCTATCCTTCTTGAAGGAAAGACCTACGGTATCTAAAGATTAGAAATGATGTCATTCAATTTATACAAAACTGAATAATCTCCCAAGTATTTTTCATTTGCTAGGATTCCCTTAATTCTTTAATTCTTTTAGACCTCATGCATTTTTTAGGGGAACTGCTGAGAATTTTTGTGTCTGTGAAATAGGCAAGGCATGCAGTAACAAACAAGCTATACTTTCTCATTCTGACCCTCAACCCTTGATCTCACTGATGATAATGAAAATTAAACAGTATGCAAAGGATCAATACAAGCACATCCACTTCTACACAACACTCCCCTGTTTCTCTTATGCTGCTTCTCTTGACTTTCCCTGCCCCTTGCCTGCGGCCTCCCCCTTGGCAAATACTCACAGCTTTTGCAAAGACCCCCATAAGTTCCGGGAACTGATGTGTCAGGAGGGCCAGCATGGCTGTGAAGGAACACAATCCAGCAGTAAAGAGAATAAAGAAGGGAAGCTCCTTTTTTGGGTAAACTGAGACTTCATGGAAAGCTGTGGAGAAGATCAAAAGGGAAGTGTTAGCGCTGCAGTAAAATGCATTCTCAGGGAATTTCTGTAGGTGGGACTGACTCTTCAGAGCTTTGGCTGAAGCCTGCTGGAAGTGAAAAAGGTAGGGCCCTGGAATGAACAAGAGCCAACATTTCAGCCAGCCTTTGGTGGCCTATCTGCTTCTCCCAAGTCCATGTTCAACCTTCAGAACTCTATCTAGGGCATGATAGGGCTAATTTGGGGATGTCACACACTCATGGGCAGGGACAGTAACACTAGCTATGCCTAACATACAGTATTTCTTTTGCAAAAGCAAACACAAATAAAACAAAACTTTATTCAAATTATAAAACACATGTTCATTGAACAAAACCTGGAAAATCCAAAGTCAAGTATACTGAAAAATAAATCCTCTCTGTAGGTTTTCACTTTCCTGTAATTTTTAAATCATTGTGATAGGGTGATATTAGTGTATCTTGTATTTTTTTCCTGGTACAATCTATGTCAGTGGAGGGTGCCACCCTGATAGAGACATCCAGCGAGGACCATCCATCCATCAATAATGGGAGATTTTAGAGCCTTTCATAACTTTTAAATTTCGAGTGGCCCGCACAAAGAGAAAAGCAACTAAGGCTGGCCCAGTGGAGGGGAGCTGTGAGGCTGTGTGTGAACAACACTGCCACTCTAACCAAAAGATTCGAGGGGCTCCATCTTCCTCAGGAAATCCAAGGTCTCAAGCTTTTCCTCGACCTTTCAGCTCTAAGCAGTAATCCACTCTGCTGAAACTGAGGGTGTAGAGGGCCAAGGAGGGACAAGGCACAAACGAGCACGTGCACCTGAATCCAGGGATGTCAACCTGCTAGGATTCTTCAGGGGTGGAAGTGTGCTCAGGACCACCGTGGACACTACACCACTCACGTGCAGCACACAGGTAACATGTAAAGCCACCTACCCGCATCCCATCCTCACCCTCAGCACCCAACGATTTTGAGGGGAGATCAGACTTGAACGACTGCATTCAATTCAATAAACGTGAGCCATAATTTTCTATTCCAGGACTGTAAAGATTATTCCTAGACTGTTTCTTTTAAGAACTGTAATCTTGTTCTAAGAGTGAATCTATCCCCATGGAAACATGATTGGACTCAATTAAAACATTTTAAAAGTGTACTTTTCAGAAAACTGCCTTTCTTACCAGAAACGGTAAATGTTAACAAGGATCTCCCTGAAGGGGGAGTCAAAAGGTAAAGCATGGGCCCATCACAGGGATTTCTGAAATCAAATCTAAGGCAGAGTGAGGCACCCGACGCTTTTCCACAATAAACTCAGATGGTGAGGAACCACACCCCTCCGAGGTCTCCCAGCTCCTGAGGTAACACGTCTCCCAGTGGGTCAGTCCTGCAAAGAAATGAGAGAGCTGCCTCCTGCTATTTCAACCTGAGACGGCAGCCTTGTTTTGCACCCACTATGTTGGAGATTTACGACCAGCTCAAAAACGTGGGCATTAGACAATCTGCCAGCACCCAGGGCTCCACAGTTATACTGGCCCTCCTGGCAAAGCATTTAAATATGTTACAGCTATGAGATGTAACGTAGCTGGGGCTGGTGCAGGCTGGGTGTGGCAGAAGGGAGGACGGGGAAGAGAGAGCAGCCAAGATTTGGAGCGTATTATCTGAGGGAGGAAAGTATGTCCTAAGTCAGAGCCACATGAACAGCCTGGACATGCTCTTCATACACAGTATAATTTGATAATACCTATTTAGCCGGAATTGTCAAAACAATGTTGCATTACAGTAAACCAAATCATACTTTCCACGTGTGGTATGGGCCCTCCGACTGCTAGCTTGTAAGGCCTTCGAGGGCAGGGTTTGCCCGTCACCTGCTGTATACAGTGTTGAGGCCGCACGTGTGCCCCGCACACGTCACACCAGCTCACTGCGTGCCATCCGTGAGACGCTCACGGGAAATCCTGCCGCAGAGGGCAGGCCCACCCTGCCCACGACTCCGCCTCTGGCCACAATGCCAGCGTCCCGGTGCCACCCTCCCACCCATGGCTCATCTGCAGCTCCCTCTGAAGCCAGTGCTTCCCCTCCAGACTCCGGTCTGTGCAGACTGCCTCTGACCAGAGGGAGAGCCCAGGCCGAGCCCCGCACAGTGGATCAGCCCAGCAAGGGGCATCTGCCCCAAACTAGGGGTCTCTGCGCTCAGACCAACCAGTACATGATGGCTCTTCATCTACATTTCAGACCTGGGGGGGGTCTTTCCCTTTGATGAATCTGGAGAGACGTGGAGGAGCAGGAAGCCAAACCTACACACATAACTCACTTTAATGCTTATGCTATCAAATGAGGGCAGGGTTTGGGAGAAGAGTCATAAAAGACAAGGAACATCATAAACATTTATCATTTCCACCTCTTCCCATCCCAGTCTTTGGCACACCACCCTCACCAGCCAAAGAGAGGAATATGGAGGGGAGACTCACATGGAAGCAGCTCACGATCTGCTGTTTCTGTACAGATGGGGTAAGGATAAAATAGATGCCCCTTTTCCAAGGGATAAGGGATCATCCGAAAAGCTGCAAAGGAGAGACAATACGTTAGAGGTACAATATTTGTCTCATAACTTCTCAACTTCAGAAAGAGACTTTTGAGCATTTTTATAATGGTGAACACTTCTACAAATAGCTCCCATAAAGGAGGCAAGACTTACCCAAACTCCGAGTCATGTGCCAGATAAGCTGTCAGAGATGCATTATGATGTATGCCTCACACATTAACCTCATACTATATATTCTGGGCGAACCACACAAAACTGAGTGGGGATGGGGGTGCAGAGGAGTAGGGAAAGCCATCAATTCCAATGCCCAGGGTTTCCTCATCTACAAAATATTACGAAAACGTCGTAAGCACTAATTCAATATAGCTCACCTGATGGTAATAACGCAAACCTGGATTGAAATGCTTCCCCAAGAAGCAAACATGGACTGACCTGTTGGATCGTGTCACAGATGCACAAATATGAAAGGCATTCTAGCATGTCTATTTTAAAAATATGTCTAGGTGGGTTAGAATTCCAACCAAGATGGATGAAAACAAGAACCTAAAAATGCATGACCTGGGAGGTATTTCTAAACTTTATGAAACTTTTAAATCTTCAGCATCATGCGGGGAAAAAAATGAATCTGGAGAGATTGACTCTCTGTATTTTGATGATATCAGGCCACATAAGTTCTGGTCTTGTGGCATCAGATAACATTAGGTCTCACACTGAATTATGACTTTCCAATCAATCCATCTCTTCCCGTTATCAAGTGTGTTACTCTCCCTGTTACGAGGTCGTCAGCATGTTAGTCTCACTGTTTCCGTGAACAGTACTCGAGGTAAATTTTCTTCAACAGATGTCCGGTAACTACAGCATGCTGTATCTATAAAATATAAAAACTAAACCCTACACTGGGAATGTCAGATTACAGTCCTTGCCTTCATGTGTGTCAAAAAGGGATGGTGGCAACACAGCAGACTTTTCAGTCTCAAATGCTACATTTCAAGGACTCCTAGCTACATCCTCAGCTGTGTAATTACCTGAGCCTTCTCAAAATGCTGTCAATGTACATATTTATCTTTTGCATACTTATTTCAAACAGAAATCAGAAACAAAGAATGTTCTCCCTCACAAGAAATGACAAGGTTCCATTGTAACCAGCATCAGTGCACATATGGTATTTATTCTGGTGTCTGAATATTATTTAAAAGTAAAAACATTATGTATGTGATTCCAGCATTTGGAATGCAGTCAATCTACACCACAGTGGTATCACTCTGAGGTTACAGCACATTGCCACGGAGAATATAAATCACTATAAACGTGGGATTAGAGCAGAGCCAGTTTGCTGGCAGTTGGCTGAGGTAAAAATGTTATCAATTTTCCTCTCATAACAGAAACCTCTTAAACAGAGATTAAAACATTAAAAACACCCCAGACTTTAACTCTTCTTAAAATGAAAGGCTCACCCTAGTTCAATCAGACCTTTTCTTTCATGCAAACCAAGATGACTTTTGCCCATTACAACAAGCAAGAGAGGAGTTCCCTGTACAGGTTGTTAACACACAAAGATTACTCAAAGGGACCAGCATCTCTCTCAGTAGAATTAGGCTCGCAAGAGAGGGAAAAATATTACAAAACCAAAAAAATCCATTTAGTGTCTTTATAGGATACACTAAACTCTCTACTGGGAAGCAGTGCGTTTAAATTTAAACTGCAGTATGGCAGGATTTTAATACTATTTCCCATGAACGATGGCTGCTATGAAAGCATCCCAAAAATGTAGAAAAACCTATGTGGAAGTTTTTTTTTTTTTGAAATCCAGATTCTCCATGTGCACTAGGGCTGCTGTAATTAAGAATCTGTTCAGTCAGGTTCATATGATATAAATAAACCCTCAGTTTTCAAAGTGGCTATAAATTTGAATGCTAAATTTTGTTCAGAATTGAAGTCAGTTTGCACTTCAGGGAGCAATTTTTTAAATGAAATATAGGAGTGCAATATCTTGAGAGTGTTCAACCATAGACATCAAATGGTTGCTTGGTGTCTTTTCAGTCAGATGCCAAATATTTTTTACTCCAGTACTTGGCATGCATACAAATTTTGTGCATCAAGTTAGTCTTTTCCTTCTTCTAATTAGTTCTGGTCTTTTTGGAGAGGGTGAAGGCACTGATTATATACGACTCAAAAAAGAATACACACACAAACACACACACACTTTTTGTACTGTCCTCTGCCCCCAACCCCTGGGATTGTAAAGACGCTTATGTGCTCTTAAAATTTCTCATTCTCATGTCAGTTGTCATTTACATCAAGTTCATAAAATAATATTAAGACTTTTGGCTTCACTAAACAAAAGCAAGCACAATTTCTGTTTGCAATTCTATCCTTGGTCCACCCTGCTGTGCGGGGCCCAGCAAAGTGTGCGATAAGCAGTGGAGGTCTGCAAAGAGCAGGGCCAGCTTCACCTCCCACCTCCTGGTCCCTTTCACTGCAAAGACACGAAACTGCTCCACAAGAACCTCAAGGCTTTAGCCGAACGTCCAGAACTTTTGCAAGTGCAAATAGTAACACACTGACGTAGCAGGGCAAGTAAGAATGGAAAAAAGGTCATTTGAACTATTCTATGAATTTGATCTACTTCATGAGTGACTAAAAACCTCCTAAAAAATCTCCGTCGGAAAAAACATACACTTCAGAGGAATTAAAAATGTACATGTATTTGGTTAAAAAGGAAACAAAACAAAAAACCTGGACCACTCAGAGTTAACACATGGGACACAAGTGGCATTGTTGCATTTTCCTTTTGTGCCATCCCCTCCCCTACCTTGGTTTCTATTGTGCCTTTGTGGGAGAGGCAAAAGGAAACTGGAACTACTTAATGAACACAGCAGGCTCTCCACAATGACGTGTGAGGCATTACACAGCTGCCTTCCACCCCTGCCCAGACACATTTTCTAGGCACCAAGCCTATCAGTGCTGTGCCGATCAGAGACTCAGCCAATACTGGAGAAAGAATCAACAGAAAGAAAGAATGAACAGAAGGATGGATACATGAACAAATTAATTCCTGATTTCCCCAGTGACTTCTAATGAGCTCTCATCCTGTCCACAATGTAGACCAGGATAGAAGGTAATGTTTGATACTTTGTTTGTCTATGTTGCCTTTTCAAAGAGGATCTCAAGAGAACTTTATACAGACTCCTTGCAATAGCAAGAACTGAGTGTGAATCCCAGCTCTACATGGTCAAAAGGTTGAGTGCCTTCCTCATGCAGCAGCGATAGAAAGGTGAGCCAAGTATGAACTGTCCCTGCACTGATGGAGCTGACCACCCAGGGTGGGAAACAGATGAGCCAAAAATCATGAAAACAAGAGTGAAAGTCCCCCTGTGATAGGCCATACCTAATGGGGGAGTGGTGGAGGTGACAGCTCAGGATGAGTCAAACTTGACCAGGCTGACAACTGTATGACTTCGGGTGGGTCATTAATCTGTGTCCAGTCTCTTCGGCCGTAAAAATGAGAACACCAAGGACCTCGAGAGGCTGTTAAAGGGACTAAGTGTGACAGCGGAGGTCAACATGTCCACACATAGTGCCTGACTGCTCAATGAAAGTTAGTTTTCTCTTTACCGTGCCTTTCCACTAACCCCAAGTTCCTACTTTCTCTAACAGGTCATACTCTAGCTTATAAGTAAAAATGCTGCTTGTTTGTGAACAATTAGAAGTGCAAATGATAGAGCAGAAAACTTTCATCAAAGTACACATTTTTGGGCTTTCCTGGTGGCACAGTGGTTGAGAACCCGCCTGCCGATGCAGGGGACACGGGTTCGTGCCCCGGTCCGGGAAGATCCCACATGCCGCAGAGCGGCCGGGCCCGTGAGCCAGGGCCGCTGAGCCTGCGCGTCCAGAGCCTGCGCTCCGCAACGGAAGAGGCCACAGCAGTGAGAGGCCCGCGTACCGCAAAAAAAAAACAAAAAACAAAAAAAAAAAACACAACACATTTTTTTTCAATTATGTGAAGTTTTTATTTATTTATTTTTTTAACATCTTTATTGGAGTATAATTGCTTTACAATGGTGTGTTAATTTCTGCTTTACAACAAAGTGAATCAGTTAAACATACACATATGTTCCCATATCTCTTTTCACTTTTGACTGTAATGCAGGCAACTAGCCATAAAGGCTCTTTGTCTTTTGTGAGGCTTTGGGCACAATAAGGAAAATTCAGAAGTCAAAAGCTTGGGTTCTGATCCACATTTTTTCACTATCTACTTATATGGCCTTGGGAAAACCACTTTCCTTTGGTTAGATTACATGATGCTCCATTCCAATTCTGAAGAAAACTTCTAGAGTTTTATAGCAGATTCACTAATTTGTTAGTGACCTGCAACACTCTATAACACTCTGTTCCTGCTTCCACTGCTTGTATCCACACTATATATTATATATGTGTGTGTATGTATATGTGAGAATATGTGTATATACACACACACACAGACACATTAATGTTTCTCTCAAAGCGTTTCAGAGTCTGACTCATCTTGGTATCCCCAAAAGAATGCCTGGCACAAAGGAGGGACTCAATAAATGTTAATTGAATAAAGGAATGAATAAGTTAATGCACAATAGGGCACAGACAGAATTTTTCCCTTTAAAAACCCCAGTGGATCCAAATTACGGTCAGCTGTTCAAAACTGAATAACTGAAAGGGGCAAGCTGGTTCTACCGGGCAGTAGGTGGGGAAGCGCTGAATAATATTTGGAGTCCGGCTACTAGTGTTAAGTTGGCTATGGCCAGGGACTTTAGCTGGCCATTGTTTTCTCCTAAATTATAAAATTTAGCCTTAGGTCTATGGGGTGAGGGGTGGAAGAATTTCTCTTTAGCAGTCCCAAAGGTGCCAGGTTTTTGGAGGAAAGGTTTGGTTAGAGGAAATGCCCTAAGGACCACATCTTACAGCAAGTAGCATTTACCATCAGGTTCAAAGAGAATAAATTAGAATCAGAATCTCATCCTTTGCTTCAACAATGGACCATTTTCTCCTCTCAAAGGAAATACTTTGCCTAGTCTCCCTAAAAAACACCACCTTCAAATCTTATACATTATTTAGTGAATTCTTTGGAAAAAAAATCTCCAAAAAGAAAATAAAGAGTCTTACTTGATCAAGTGGAAAAAATGGAAACAAAGAAAAGCTAAGTGATTTACCCCATGGCATTCTAGCCTTCTGATATACAGAACCTGAAAATTAAATCTTAAAGTTCACAGTTGTGGTCAGCAAACTATTCTGCTTTATAAAATAAATATAGCCAAAACAGAGTCCTGAAAAGATCAAGGTAGAAGGGAGATAAGGCCACATCAGTATTTAATACAGGTAAAATAGAAGATGTGCCATTTAAAATAGGGCCCCGGGCTTCCCTGGTGGCGCAGTGGTTGAGAGTCCGCCTGCCGATGCAGGGTACACGGGCTCGTGCCCTGGTCCGGGAAGATCCCACATGCCGCGGAGCAGCTGGGCCCGTGGGCCATGGCCGCTGAGCCTGCGCGTCCGGAGCCTGTGCTCCAAAACGGGAGAGGCCACAACAGTGAGAGGCCCGCGTACCGAAAAAAAAAAAAAAAAAAAAAAAAATAGGGCCCCATAAGGCGCGATACCACTGTAAATAAGACACAATTCAAACGAGATCCCTCATTCATATATGTTTTTTACATTCAACACATACTTGCAGTCGTGTGTGTGCACGTGTGTGAGCGTAACCAGAACCTACAGTGTTTAAAATAAATATAATTCAGATAATGTGGCAGCTGTGTAATGAACTAAGAAACATGTTTTTAAATCTTATAAATTAAAACTTTCTCCATTTCTTCATTATCTTGACTTTGAGGAACATATTGTGTAATTTCAGGGGCCGGGACAGTGATGAATCAAATATTTTACAAACCTTTGAAATGCTGATGTATTTGTGGTTGAGGACTCCGTTGTTTTTTTTTTTTATTTTAAAACCACCATATGTTTCAAACCCAAACAATCTCTGCCATGCATCAGCTGGACTTTGGGGTTTTAACAAAAATGTGAGTTATTTCAGCCTGATTGGTGGGAAACTCACTTAATTCCACAAGATGACTAATGCTCCAACATAATAAACTCATTAAAAAGCAAAGAAAAATATACCTCATCCCTACCCCTAACTAACACTTTTGACATAAGTCAGGCTTTTAAAAATTTTTCTAAAAGATAAACTGACTTTTTAAAAGAATACTCACTTTTAACATGGAACCTGGTGAAATGAGGCACTGTTACCTTCCTCCCTGAATTATCTTTCTAATGAAAAGGGGAAACTGGAAGGGAGTTGGGGAATGGCCTTAAATTTCAGAATGAAGAAAAAAATGATTTAAAGGCGAAAACCTAGACCCTGAGGCTGGAGATGTCAAAATGCGGCACCCAGTGGTGAACTGGAGGAAGTGCAGCCTCCTGCGCTCAGGCACAGGCCGTCTAGGGGAGCCCCACGACCTCAGAGGGAGAGGGAGCGGTTCTGGTACTGTAGCCGCCCTGAGGGCAACTGCCCTGAAGCCCACCAATTTGGGATGGGGTGATGGCATTCAGTATCTTCAGCGCTTCACAGTTTTCAAAAAATGGGTAAGTTAATACCAGTTAATAGGTAGCTAAGTCAGAATTCTAATCCAAGTCCTTTTGATTTAAAATCCAGAGCCCTGATGCCTCCATTTAACTTAGAATGGACACAGATCTAGAAGTTTTGTCAACCAATTACACACAATTGTCTAAAGTTGGAGTGGTAATTCTTTCTTCTAAATTGCAAGACAGATTTATAGCTTTGTTTTTGAAAAAAGACCAAAACTGTTTGTAATGAAAGATCATTTTTCTAAGTACATGCATATACATATATGCACACATACACATATATACACGTGCATATTTATGCTTGTAGAAAGTACATATGCTTGTTGTAGAAAGTTTGAAAGCTACAAATAGGAAGAAAAAAACAAATCACTTAAGATCTACTTAAAGATGTATTTATTTCCAGTCTCTTACCTTTGTTTATATATAGAATGTATTTTTTTATAGAATTGGGCTCATTCTATAGTTAAAATGTTTACGTCAATATTTAACAACAAAAATATAATTTTATATAGAATGATTAACTTTCAAAACACTAGAAAGGGCATAGGTATACCCCAGTCTGTAAGCAGTGGTGTAAATTGAGGGCTTCTAAACAAATGTTTCAGAGATGGCTGATCCTCTTATCCTTATTCTATTCAGGAAAGGCCTAAATAGCTGGTATTATAGAAAAGAGCAGTGAAAAAAAAGTGAACCTGGCTCTACCAACAGTGCTGGCAGGACGTTCAACAAGTTACTCACCTCAATGAACCTGTTTCTCTCTTGATCAACTAAGATGGCCACCTCTGTCCTGCCTAACTCAGAAATTTATCAGGAGTCCATGAAATGATGGAAATACAAACCCTCTGTGAATTACACTGTTACACAAACACTCTTCAAGGTTCTTGGGATCCTCCAAGGTAGTTAGCACCTGGTAAGCACTCTCATGGTTCTCTTTTCTTTCTAAAACTGAATGGTATGGCTCTGTTTTTGAAAACTGAACAGCAGCGTAACTTCCTGGTTCTTAATTATCTATAAGGATCAGATGCTGAATTTGTCTTTCCTATAGGCCCCTGACTACCTTGCCACACTGTTTTATGTCTAAAAACTCACCCCTACCTACTAGAGAACGGACTTGAGGATACGGGGAGGGGGAAGGGTAAGCTGGGACAAAGTGAGAGAGTGGTAGTGTATATATGGACATATATACACTACCAAATGTAAAATAGATAGCTAGTGGGAAGCAGCCGCATAGCACAGGGAGATCAGCTTGGTGCTTTGTGACCACCTAGAGGGGCGGGATAGGGAGGGTGGGAGGGAGACGTAAGAGGGAGGAGATATGGGAACATATGTATATGTATAACTGATTCACTTTGCTATAAAGCAGAAACTAACCATTGTAAAGCAATTATACTCCCAAGAGAGGGGAGATATGGGGATATATGTATATGTATAACTGATTCACTTTGTTATAAAGCAGAAACTGACACACCACTGTAAAGCAATTATACTCTAATAAAGATGTTAAAACAAACAAACAAAACAAAAACAAAAAACTCACCCCTTTTTATTCTAATAAAGTGTTCCACCCGTCTAATTTGAGGTAATTACATCCCCCCAGAGGTACTACACTGTTTGATGAGGGGTTCACTATGTCACTTCACATTTCTCACAATCTCACTCTCCTTCCCAGTTGTTCCAGAGCATCCCCCTATTGTTATATGATTATATGGGTAACTAATTTCCAAACAGAATTTCCTCATGGTTTTTTTTTAAATAGTTATGCCATTCCTAACACTGTGTCTTCATCACTTCTTCCCACCCACTTTTCACCTTTTCTATAGGACTGGTAACTTTCTTATCAATTAGATCCAATCAATAAGCTTCTATTACTATGTTTCCAAGGTACCGATCTATAAATACGTTCTTATTTGGTTAAGTCAGTTTGTCCATTTAATTTTACCACGACTAACACTGGGTGAGGCCTCTCATGTTCAATCTTGCTGGGCTTTTTCTGTCTCTTTCTCATGTTTAAATAAAAATTCCTTTTGTCTCATCTGGATAGAACACTTTAAATGCAACAAGAAGCCCAAGCCAGAGGGGACTGCATACATGTCCACACACACCCTGAGCAGAGTGTGCTGTCTTAACATATCCAAATAGCAGGACCAGGACACCTGGAGTATGTTACCACACTTACAGAGTAGGGGTAGAAACATCGATCAAGTCGATGTCCCTCAAGTTATAAATAGTAAATGATTTAACTTGACCCGCTATCAATTCTCTAAAGAAATATTTTCAAAACAACTAAACAAAAAACTTTCAATCAACCTGAGTCCCTGTCAAGTTACTTTTACTCCATCTCATCTGGCTGCCCGCCCCTCCCTTCCTGCACCAGTTTAGATTCCTGCTGGGTTAGGGAAGGGCAGGAAAAGGGAAGAGCAGAAGATTAGCCAAATGAAAATGGAAGGGCAAAGATAAACAGTGAAAGGAATGAAAAAGACATTCATTTGTGAGGCTGATCAGCGTAGGAGTGAACTAAGGAAAAATTATCAGAAGACTCTAATATTTCTTTTTCCCATGAGAGGGGGGGAAAAACCCCCATGCTACATGTTGTGCTTGGTTTGCTTAAATTAATGATAATGTCAATATATATGTGGTCCAATAATCCACAATCTTGAGCCTTTTTCCTTAATTTTCATTCTCCCCAACAGCCCCACCGCTTAGCATTTGTTCACAGTGTCCTTGCTTATAACACCGTCCCAGTTCTTCAAGGCTTGGTTCAAATCTCATATGACCCATGACTGCTCCACCCTATAGGCCTCTCCTGTCTGAAAAATCACTGGGCAGATGTTACATGCTGCTGATTACTCCTCCCAACTGGATGAAATGCTTCTCCAGGGCAGGGAGCACGTCTCACCCACCGTTAGAGCCGCTTCTCCTTACACGGAATGACGGTGCCCAGCTTGTGCTCAGATCAGTTTACCCCCACATCCATCTAACAGGCATTTATCCCTTAATGCACAATGTTACACCTGCCACCATACTGGAGTCCAGCCGCCATTGCTCTTGTTCTGAAGCATAACCGCTGCTCGTTTGTGTTTGGCTAACCCAGCTCTCCTGGAGGATAACTGTGGCTCTTCAGCCAACCCTCCCAGAAAGCCCATCCAGAAATGGTCATCAGAGCCCAGCACGAGGCCTGACCCCACGCCAAATGTTCCCATGGTGCCGAGGGGCCGTCCAGGTCTCCAAAGAGGGTTTTCCAGCTGTAAAATGCTCCTCTGCCAGGAGAGCCCCGACTCACCCCATCCACTGTATAAACTTGCCTTTTTTTTTTTTCTTTTTAAACTTGCCTTTTTGAGCTGCAGAGATGGGATCACCACAGTAACACCCGCCACCACTGGGAAACTAGAGAGCCTGAGTAATTAACCATCTCTCGGTGATGGAATATCACAGAGAAGGAGAGCTATAGATATGCAAATCTTCATCATTCACTGTGAACACTCAGGGTAAAAACAGTTTTAGCATCTTTTCATGCTTTAAAAACATTTCAAAGAAAGAAAATTACTTACTGCCTTCCCACGTACAATGCAGAAGATTCAAAGCCCCTTCTACCCTCTTCCAGTGTGCCAGATGAAAGAACGCATATGCTATTGCTTCACTGTCCCCTCTCTTCAGGATATGTTCTGGGGGCAGGATTAAGCTTTTCATTTCTAGTAGGTACTGAAATTTAAAAAGGCAGGAGACAGATGTGTTAATACACAGTATTTGGGAATTCAATATTGAAAATGGAGAGGTTGATTTCCCTAAAGCCGCCGCTTGTAAGCATGTCCTCAAACCTGCAACCTCATTGCTACATTTGAAGGCAATTACTGAAGCATCCAGCAATCCAAAGTTTGCTGACAGATAATTAGCCTTGCACTAGTTTCCTACAGTGAACATCAGAGGTTTTCAGGCTAAGATGTTCTAATCAAAGAAATATATATATATACATATACAGACTCAAACAGCACAAAGGAAAATTTAGAAGACACAATAATTTGGTATAATTTTGTAACCAGAATGAAAATACATAAAACAAACACGTGAAGGTTAAGAAGTCGTATGACTAAACCAACCACACTGGAGAGACTTGAGGGTGACTAGCACTGCCCATTAGTTTTTCCTCACAGATCTGGCAAGGAGAAGGCCCTAGTCCTGCGGAAAGGGTCACCCATAGCTGCTCAGGTGCTGGAGGAGGAGGGGTGGCAGCCTGGGCACAGGAAGACCCAAGGGAGGGGAGCAGTACAGACCCCAAACCACACTGTTCTTTCGGCTCCTTTCCGAAACGCTTCAGGGGTCTCAGGAGCGCAGGGCAAGAATGGATATTCTTCCTGGGGGCTCACAGAAGAATAAGTTTCCATTTGCATTCTTTTGTGTTTACTATAGGATAGAAAGGGAAGCAAATTCAGGCTGGTATTTTATATTTGCAGGTGCTCACTTGTCTTTGCCAGCTGGCGTTCCCCGTGCTCCACTCCTCACAACCTCCCCTCCGGATTCGTCCCCAACACACACACACACACACACACACACACACACACACACACACACACACATACACACCCCACCAACAACAACCACCGTCACAACAACCCAGTCATCTCCTATAAAATGGAGATTAGCAGACCACAGAGGTATGTGTTTCAGGAAAACAGCACAAATACAGCAAAAGGAGGTGCTATGAGAAGAGATGTCCAACAATTTTAATGTCAGAAACAACTGTGGATTCATCATGTGGAAATTTATGAAAGAGGGTGAAGAGTGGAAGAATCCGGATCCACAGAATGGAGGTTACAAGACACCCATCAATGTTTCGCTCTCATCTTGCTGTGGGTTCATACACTGGGCACGTGGGGTGCAGTGGCCTTTAAACTTCCTCTCCTGTTGGCATGCTTGGCGTTGGGGCGCACCACCCAGCAGGAGCCGGGTGGACCCATTCTGGCCTCTTGGTTCAGCAAATGAAACTTTCCTTGCTCTGGGTCTGATACCTGAAGAAAGCTCCAAGCCTTAGGCCTCAAAGCAGGAAGAGCAGGAAGCGAGAGCCCACCCCCGAGAGCAGCGGAGAGCAGCTGTGCAGCCCTCACACTTGCGGAGCAGGTGGGCTTGAAGGCCTTCCTCGATAGTAAGACCTCTTCCCAGGCTGGTCCATGAAAGGTGTTCATTATTTTGACGGGAGGTCCTCAAGCATGAGTTCATGTGCTTTTTTGAATTCTATATGTTACTGCCTTCTTCCTTCATCTTTTTTTAAAACAGTGAATGACAAAAATCTTTTGGGAAAAATAACGATTTTGAATTACCTAGTAATCCAACTAGCACTGTATCTATTGATATAATAAATATATAAATATAAAGGAGAATTTTATGTTCAGAGATATATCGTCTCGTGATTTTACCTTAATAGAAGCCATTACGTTATATGCTGCTACTGCCCATGATGATATTAGAAGGCCCCAAGAGTGATAACTTATAAAATGCTATGAACTCTATTAATTTTTTAAAATAATCATCAGGAGAACAAAGGAAAGGGAAAATTTCTTGCTTAATGAGTGCCCTAGAATAAGATTTTGACTTCTGAGTTTCTAATAATTATTTATAGCCTACCAAACAGTCAACTTTTTTTTAATATATCTTTATTGGAGTATAATTGCTTTACGATGTTGTGTTAGTTTCTGCTATACAACAAAGTGAATCAGCTATATGTATACATATATCCCGATATCCCCACCCTCTTGCGTCTCCCTCCCACCCTCCTTATCCCACCCTTCTAGGCCATCACAAAGCACCAAGCTGATCTCCCTGTGCTATGCGGCTGCTTCCCACTAGCTATCTATTTTACATTTGGTAGTGTATATATATGGCCATGCCACTCTCTCACTTTGTCACAGCTTACCCTTCCCCTGCTGTGTCCTCAAGTCCGTTCTCTTCACCTGTGTCTTTATTCCTGCCCTGCCACTAGGTTCATCAGTACAGTTTTTCTTAGATTCCATATATGTGAGTTAGCACATAGTATTTGTTTTTCTCTTCCTGACTTACTTCACTCTGTATGACAGACTCTAGGTCCATCCACCTCATTACAAATAATTCAAGTTCATTCCTTTTTTATGGCTAAGTACTATTCCATTGTATACATGTGCCACATCTTCTTTATCCATTCATCTGTCGATGGACACTTAGGCTGCTTCCACGTCCTGGCTACCGTAAATAGAGCTGCAGTAAACACTGTGGTACAGGACTCTTTTTGAATTATGGTTTTCTCAGGGTTTATGCCCAGTAGTGGGATTGCTGGGTCGTATGGTAGTTCTATTTTTAGTTTTTTAAGGAACCTCCATACTGTTCTCCATAGTGGCTGTATCAATTTACATTCCCACCAACAGTGCAAGAGGGTTCCCTTTTCTCCACACCCTCAAAAATATGGAATGGTCCACGAAATTGCATTTCATCCTTGTGCAGGGGCCATGCTAATCTTCTCTGTATCATTCCAATTTTAGTATATGTGCTGCCGAAGCGAGCACACCATTCCTTTTCATTTCTATGATTTAGGAAAGGCTTTCAAAGTCACATCTGTGAGAGAACTCTTCTCTTGGGCTAAGGAACGTCCAGGAATAGGAGCACCTGAGAAGAAGTAGGCCTGGCAGCCACCCACATGTGTAGAAGTCTAAGCAAACTAGGAAGGAGTGTGGCAGAGGAAACTTGGGGAAAGAGGGAGGATTTTTAGAAAATTATCTACAAAGGGATATGTTAGATCTGTGTTGTCCAATATGGTAGCCTCTATTTAATGTGTGTCTATTTAAGTTTAAATCAATTAAAATCAAATAAAATTAAAAATTCAGTTCCTCAGTCCCACTAGTCATATTTCAAGTCCTCGAGTGCTATATGGAGTTAATGACTACCCTACTGGACAATGCAGAGACATTTCCATGATCACAGAAAATCCTAGTGGACAGCACTGCTTCAACAATGGAAGTTTCTAATCCTGAAGTAACGGAAACAATTTTTAACATGAAAAAATTTCACAGATGCCCATGATAGAAACTGTAAGTGTAGAATCTATTGATCAAAAATACACAGTATGGGGCTTCCCTGGTGGCGCAGTGGTTGCGCGTCCGCCTGCCGATGCAGGGGAACCGGGTTCGCGCCCCGGTCTGGGAGGATCCCACGTGCCGCGGAGCGGCTGGGCCCGTGAGCCATGGCCGCTGAGCCTGCGCGTCCGGAGCCTGTGCTCCGCAACGGGAGAGGCCACAACAGAGGGAGGCCCGCGTATCGCAAAAAAAAAAAAAAAAAAAAAAAAATACACAGTACGGCAAATAGTTATACAATAAATAGTAATGATACAAGAATTCATTTAAAAGTATTGTTGGCCACCAGGGCATCTACATAATATTTGGAAAGCAATAGTGCACATGTGCGTGAGACAGATGGTTTACTCAGCCTGCAGACTGCACGTGGTGCATATGGCTTCAAGGACATCGTCCATAGCCACCCAATGTGAGCCGTGAGGTAATGCTCTGTTTCTCCCCTAAGCTCCCTCTGATCTCTGTATATGTGTACTTTTCACAAACCACCTTAGATTAGCTATCCATGTGTCCTTCTCCTCAGCTCAATTGTAAGTCCTCAAGAACATGAATCTCATTTCCCAAGAAGTCTCTCAAAATGAGCATCCTTGGCCTCATCAGCCTTGTGAGACTAACTAGAGTAACTCACCAAGGAGACTCAGCTGTCTTCTCATCGCATCTACTTTATGGCAGAAATAGGTTATGTCTATAAAGGAGATTTATACTGCAGCATAGTTCCAAACAAAATGTTGGCTCTAACCAAATAATGAAGGCTAATAACAACAATGTGTTAGGTTTCTGGCCAGGCTTAAAATGGCTGGCAAGATCGGTTCTCAACATGTGCAACATTTAAATTAGAAAGGCATGGAGCAACATTTCACATCTTACTTGTTGAGAGAAAAATAAATGGAAGAGGGCAGATCCCTATCCACAAGTATGCAGAAATCAATTAGAATAACTGTAGCTTGCAAATCAGAGAACACTCCCTGCCTGTCTGCAATAGTTACTTGGCTTCTATTAGCTAAGCCAGCATCCTGTGCTATCTTGCTTGCCATCCTGCCTCTAACTTCCTTCCCAGATTCTCAAATCACATTGATCTTGAAGCAAGGCTTCTAAAGGTTTCGGAAGGAACTTTTCAAAATCTATTTGTGTCAGAATCTAGTTCTTATGCCCAAGATAGGAACATATAACGTTAGAACAGGCAGAGAGGAGCTGAGTAGTGCCTACTTATGGAGGTCTCTGAGCAGAGGCCGGCTCACCTGTCAGGAGAGATGTGCCCTGTCACAGGCTACCACACGTGACTGCTCAAGTCTCTGCTGTTAAGATCTTAAAATTCTATAATAATTAGAGTGAACATGATCCCAAAGTTATCCTTCACACAGACATTAATGCCAAAAAATCCATACCCCTTTTTAGGATTTCAATACTGACATCAGCAGATGTCATATGAAAATCACTGGCAAAAATACAGGAATAGGGCTTCCCTGGTGGCGCAGTGGTTGAGAGTCCGCCTGCCGATGCAGGGGAAGTGGGTTCGTGCCCTGGTCCGGGAGGATCCCACATGCCGCGTAGCGGCTGGGCCCGTGAGCCACAGCTACTGGGCCTGCGCGTCCGGAGCCTGTGCTCCGCAACGGGAGAGGCCACAACGGTGAGAGGCCCGCGTACCGCAAAAAAAATAAAAAATAAAAAAAAAAATAAAACAAGAAAGAACAGATTAAGTAAACAACAGTACATTTAGATGATGGCTATCAAATTGCTCCCCAAAATCAGGTAGTAGAAGAATATTTACTAGCATGAGGAAAGGTTCATGACATATCATGAAGGAAAAGACCAAGTGTATCACACAGATTATGATTTTGGTAATACAAATGTACATGTAGGCATTAAAAGCATTGGAAGGTCACAGATTGAATGTTAATGGTGGCAAAATATTTGATTTTATGGAAGATTAATTTCTTTTGTGCTTTTTCTATGCTTTCCGAGTTTTCTATAATAAGCATTTTAATATTTTTTCTGTCTATATATATATGTGCATGTGTGTGTGTGTGTATATATATATATATAATACAAAACTATTTTCTAGACTTGCATCAAGAACATAAACAGCAAGCCACACAAACAAACAAGATAACCAGAGAAAGCAATTTTTCATATGTGTACAGTGCTTTGGTGCAACTGGCTCTGAAAGAGGCTGTGAGCCCAGAAAAAATGTTTTTAAAACATCAGTAAAGGGTTCAGAGAATACAGCTAGTGCTACTTGGAAGACATGCTACATCTTCTGAGTTTCAATGCTGTCCACACCCTGGACTCAGTAAGACGCACGCTGGAATAGACAAAAATGACGCAGGAACCTCGGCTCGCTCAGGCCACGCTGCGATGAAGCCTGAGGTGCACAGTCCCCCGGCCCTGGCCCCCTCCCCTCATCTGCCCTCTGCCCCTTTGCATCACTGTTTGAATTCTGTCTCTACTATTCCGCTAAGAGACCTTGGACAAGTTATTTAATTTCTTTCAACCTCAGGTTGCTCATCTGTTAAAACAGACTAATAAAAATACCCGTCTTGCTGTTTTAACTTTTGAATATTACATAGGATTATATTTGTAAAGCATTCACACAGTTCCTGGCACATAAGTATTCACTAAATAGTAGCTATTTTTGTTAACAAACAAACAAAAAAATGAAGTATTTAAATTACTGTGGAGGTAAGTTATATTTCTTGTATATGTGTGTCCCACAGATGATTGAGTCTGTTTCTAGGTAAAATACTTCAGCAATTTTACAGTAGTAGCAGTTCAGCTGAAGAGAACTGGCTGTCAGCGGTCACCAACTGACCAATATGGAGACAAACACAAAGCAAAGCTGAAATGCCAAATTCAACCTGGTGATCTGTAGTACCACTCAGGGGTCCTCTTCTCAAGGTAACTATTTCTTGCTGGTTCACTTATCTATTCATCAGTTACTCTGCTTCATTCAAAAAATATGGGTGTATTCACAGTATATCCCAAAGAAAGATATGGGAGTGCCGTAGTGTCCCCCAAGGGCACAGTGCTCTCTAACGATCATCTGTGGGAGCACCCACAGTCTACCCCAAGGGCACAGATATGGCGCATCCACAATTCACCTCAAGGGCATGGACATGATCAAGTCAGGTCACTACCTTGCTAATCCCTAATCTTTGTAAGAGTGTGTGTGTGCGCACGCATACGTGTACAAAGAAACGATAAAATTCAACATGATGACTGCCTTAGTAAGAGGTCTATACTTAGTACTCAGGAGGCAAATGGGGAGTATTATCTCTGGGACAGCTTCACAGAAAAAGGAAAATATGAATCAGTCTCACTAAATAGACAAAGGTTTACCTGTAAAGATGAGGGGAGGCAGAAGCCACAGCAAGGCTGGGCACCAAAGCATCAGAGGACACACTGGGCTTGCAATCTTGAGGTGCTTGAGTAGTAACATGACAGGAATTGCCAACACCGATGAAGCACTAACGTGCGTCAAGCTTCTTATCTCAGGAACTCCTTACAACTCTGTGAGGGAGCTGATAGTATTATCCCTATTTTACGGATGGAAAAATGGACGCTTTGGGAAGTTAAATAGCTCATCCTGGGTTGCGCAAGTTGTATGTGATGGAACCTGCGCCGGAACTCAGGTGTTATGCTACTCTCCGAGGGAGTGAAGCAGGAAAAGTGGTTGTAAAAGGCCTTGCATGATATGCTCCAGAGTGTGACCTTTACCCTCAGTTATTCCATGGTTTTCAAACTTTGAGACACCAAAAAATTTGTTCAAAGGAAAAAAAAAGAAATATCAAACAGAATGTGCAAGTGATGTAAAACAAAACTGTGGGGATCTTGGGGGAGGGACCCACAAGAAGACTGAAGACCCTTATGGTTCCTAGGGAGACAGTTTGAAAACCTCTGCAGTAAGCAATTGGGAAGTGGGTTGGTACAGTTTGTGGTTTTGAAAGAAATGGGCAAGTCACGTGTAGGAGCCCCCGACAGGGAAGAGATTAAAGTTAGCAAAGTCAAAAAGTTCCTGTCATGGTCTGAGTGAGGGGTGATGAAACCGAGGAGGGGGACTTGCCCTGGACGTGGTGCCTGGCTGAATCTGAGGGCAAGAGAAGGAATCAAAGGTCACTGTGACATTTCTAGTTTAGGAAACTAGAATAACGTGAGATCATTAGCTAAGATGAAGACACCAGAGGAGGAAAAGCCTTAGCAGTGGGAAGGTAACAAAAACAGCTGTCGTGCCTGCCAAACTTCTCTGCGTGCAGTGAGGAGTGAAGGTGTGCAGGTCTGGAGCCTGGGAGAGCAGCTGGAGACAGGGGTCTGGGTGTGCGGGGAGAGGCTGAGGCAGCAGGAGCACATGAGGTCTCCCGGGAGGGCTGCAAGCAGGAAAGGAGAACCAACCCGAGGGTGAGCAGGGAGGAAGCGCTGCAGGCAAAGAGTGCTCAGAGAGGCAGGAGTGGCACAGGAGAAGGTGGCAAGGAGCCGAGATGACCTCAGATAGAAAATGTGGCCAGTGGGACCAAATGCCCAGGAGGCGTGAGACAGGATGAGCTGGGGAGGCCGTGGCGGGAGTGGCCTTGCTGGGAGCAGCTACAGTGGTTTTTGTTAAGGAAAGAGACCTCTTAGAAACTTTCTATTCCTGAGATACATTGCTAAAAACTGGTTTCTGCTCATTTTTCTCCGGGTCATATTTCCACAATACATTCTCCTTACTCTAATGCAAAAAAGCTTTGGAACAAAACATGACTCAATTCAAAAAAAACTTATATTGAAATAATATTTCTGAAATATACCATTGATATACAATATCACAGACAATCTGCCAGGGTATTCTGAGTTTCTGCTTCCACGCTTCAAGCATTTTTAAATGTTAAAACCCACTACACATTTTGTTTCCTAAATTGGATTAAAAAGCAATTTTATACTCTGTCAATCAGCTTTACCAAGATATAAAGGGAGGCCTGCATTAGTGTTTGTAAGAAATAGAATTTCCATCATTATAACAAGGTCCTGTGGACACTCCATTGGCATATACATTTACCAGGATGTGTTCCCCCACGAGCCTTTCGAAATCCCCGTGAAATTTTAGATTAACATGATATGAGCTTTTTAAAAAAAAAAATGCAAATTTTTAATGGGAATGCATTTCTGTCATAACATTCTTCATTCTTTGCTCTCCATTTTTCTCACGACTTTCTTTCCATACTCTGATATAATTTAAAAACTAGATCTTCACCTCAATATTCTGTCAAGCTCAGGCTGCTCTGTTGGTAAATAAGCTTTAGGAGCATGGTGAGCCCCCTTCCGCCAGCACCCTCAGCGTGCCAACTGCACCCCCTGCAGGTCCCTGGGTGGGCCCAGTAAGACGAGCCCGAGGTTTAATAGTGCCGAGATTTTAGGCAAGATGAAGAAGAAAGCTTTCCCCCATCGGTGCTGGTGATTTTTCTCCCTCGATAGCTCCACCCACAACACCCAAGCATCCCAAGTAGCTGGGGCTCAGCATGGGTGTAGGGCCTCCTGTTCTATGCGTGGGACCTCGCAAGCTGGGGGTTTTCCTGTGGTGGTGGTGAGGGCTCACAGGCTTCTGCTATTTTTTAAACTGTATGCAGAGGTGCCTTGGGGTTGCAGGGCTACCAGCCTTCTCATTCCAGTTTCATCACAGTGGTTCTACTTTTAATTACTTTGTTCATCGAGGTTTCACATAAGATTGCGTTAGGAGGGAAAAACTGTTTATTGCTTTAAAAATAATAAATCGTTATTAATTAGTTTGTCGTTCCTGTTTTGTTTGGGGTTTTTTTTTGGTGGCGGAAGCAGGAATGGCTATGCTAGAACAAGAATACAAGGCAGAGGTCAGAAATGGGTACCTCTTAATCAGCAAAGGACTTAGCCAGCAGTTACAAACTGGAAATCCCTGAAGACAACAGCTGCAACCAGAACGTGCTACAGCCTCCTCTCAAATCTGGAGGCCTGAGGAGAACCTGTGGGTGCTCCAGGTCGGGGCACCGTAGTGCCACTGTTACACTCTCTAGTTATCCTTCTTCAGACTAGGGTGGTCCAAGAAGTACCATTAATGCATGTTTCTAGGCAGCCTCTACTTCCACCCAGCATGCAAGTTTAGAAATAGAGCTGAAGGTACAAGGGAAGCGGCGATGAAAGGGCCAGCACGTATCGCGCACCTACTATGCACTGAACGAGTTACACAGTGTAATTCCACTTACTTTTCAACAACCTTATGAAGACTTCACTCTTATCCCCATTTTATCAAAATGGAAACAGGCAGGGAGCTAATTAACTCCTCCTTCCCATCCTTCCCTCTGGTCCCATGGACAGGAAGTGGGTGTCCTTGTTTTGAACACTTTTGAACTCTTTCAATAATACTTGATAGGTCTGCCTACCTTTATGTTGGTACCCTTTGCACCATCATTGTAATTAATGCTTTCTCAGTAATAACAGGAACTCTACATACTTGGCCTGACAATTCAGACACGCACATGGCTGAAAATGTTCCACGTTACTAGTAGTGGCAAAGGAATGCAAACGAAAAGAACAGAATTCCATCTGTACTTAATAAAATCATAATTTTTGTTTTCCTTCTCTCACTCTCTCTTTCGTTTTTGTTTTTAGACAAACTGCTAAATGCTGGCGAAGGTGTGATGAAATGGAAAAGTAGGAGTCACCAGCTGATGGGAGTGTAAACTGCTACAATTTTTTTGGTAAGCAACTTGGCAATAGATATCAAGAACCCTGAAGTGCTTCTACATGTTACTCAGTCATTCTCATTCTGTAAATTTATCCTAAGAAAATAATCTTAAAGAGCAAAAACTCTTTATGCCCAAAGAGGTTCACTATTGGAGTTGACCACAACCTGATGTCTACAATTAGAGGAGGCAAGAACCAAGTCATTCTCTTCAACAAATGTTGCTGGAAAAACTGGGTATCCACATGCAAAAGAATAACACTGGACCCATATCTTACCCCACAGGCAAAAATCAACTCAAAATGCATTAAGAGTTAAACATAGGGGAAAACAATTCCTAACACTGGTCTTGGCAACGATTGCTTGGATATGATACCAAAAACACTGGCAACAAAAGCAGAAGCAGACAAGTGGGACGACATCAAAATAAAAAGCTTCTGCACAGTGAAGGAAACAATCAACAGAGTTGAAAAGGCAACCTATGAAATGGGAGAAAATATCTGTAAACCGTAGCTGAAAAGGAGTTAATATCCAAGTAAATAAGGAACTCTTACAACTCAGTGTTTAAAAATAACCCGATTTAAGAGTGAGCAAAGGACTTGAAATGCCATTTCTCCAAAGCAGACATACAATGATCAACAGGTACATGAAAAGGTAACATCACAGATCATCAGGGAAATGTAAATCAAAACCACAATAAGATATCACCTCACACATGTTAGGATGGCCACTATCAAAAAAATAGAATATGACAAGTGTTAGGAAGGAAGTGGAGAAACTAGAACTCCTGTGCACTGTTAGGGGAATGTAAAATGGTGCAGCCGATATGAAGACCCCTCAAAAAATTAAAAACATGATCCAGCAATCACACTTCTGGGGATTCATCTAAAAGAACTGAAAACAGAATCCTGAAGAGATATTTACACTCCCATGTTCACTGCAGCATTATTCACAGTAGCCGAGAAGTGCAAACAACCTAAATTTCCATCAACAAATGCACGAATAAAGAAAATGTGATATATATATATATATATATGCACACACACACACACACACAAAATGAAATATTATTTAGTCTTAAAAAAAAGAGAGAAATCCTGCCTTATGCTACAATATGGATGAACTTGGAGGACAACATGCTAAGTGAAATAAGCCAGTAACAGAAGGACAAATACTGCATGATTCCACCTATATTAGGTAGCGGAAGTAGTAAAATGCATAGAAGCAGAAAGTAGAATGGTGGCTACCAGGGCCTGGGAGGAGGGAGAAATGCAGAGTTGCTGTTCGACTGGTATAAAGTGTCCGTCACGAAGATGAAAAGGTTCTAGAGATCTGCTGTACAACGACGGGCTTACAGTTAACAACGCCGTGCTGTATACTTAAAAATTTGTTAAGAGGGTAGATTTTATGTTATGTACTTTTTATAACAAAAAAAGGAAGTAAATCATCCAGAGAATATTTTAAAATGTTTGAAGGCACATGGCTAAAAGAATTGTACTTTACTGTTAAGTTAGAGGATAACCATTTTAAAGTCAAAGAACTCTGAAAATCTGATGATCCTCCCCCAGAAGGAATAAATTTACCCCCAATTCCCAACCATAAAGTCCAACTGAAGCGTCCCATGTTAATTTTTTAAAATATGAATATGCTATGTGATTATGATTCCTAAGTATTAAAAATGCATAGAAAAAAGGCTAGAAAAAAATAGTCTTAAATATGACTAGATATGATGGCATTATGAATGACTTTATTCTTTTGTCAAATATAAAAATTATTATTATAATACCACTACAGAGGGAAAAACCATATCTAATAGTGCTTGTAACAAACCAATAATCTAGACTCTTTGTGGAAATTTGTCAAAATGAAATTTATCTTTAGCACCCTGAAGGAGTGAATGTAACATCCTGCAAACCAAAAATGTGTCTCTTCACAGGGAGAGCCTTGCGATGGAGGTGTAGCATACTAAGAGCACATAAGCACTAATTAACTTAGGTCTGTGTAAAGTAATGGATCACTGATAGAAATGTATCCCTCCCACGTAAACCCTGTCCAGCTGAGTAAGAGCAGGGCAGGTGAGGAAGCACATTTACCGGGAAAGTGGAAGAAAAAAACTGAAGCTAAAAATCCATTAAATAGGGCTTCCCTGCTAGCGCAGTGGTTGAGAGTCGGCCTGCCGATGCAGGGGACACGGGTTCGTGCCCCAATACATAGATAAAGATATAGAACAGAGCTGAACTTACCCTTCATTTGTCCAGCATTACATGAGTGAAATTTTCTTTAAAGAAATGGAGAAACTCTCTTTAAACTCAAAACTCCTATTTTAATCACATTAAATGGGAAAGTCCTTTAATGGTTTAAAGATTTGTCTTCTTCAACTGTGTACCCAGTTCTTGAAAATCACCAGCATGATTAAGATCCTAATACCCCTAGTCATTCTCAAAAAGAGGTGAACAGTAAGCACATAATCAATGCACTGTAGTGAGACCAGAGGGGGAAGACTGATTCTGGGACAAGGAGAGTACAGGCTTCCTGGTGGTGACTTGTAATGGTGGGGGTGAAGGATGAGGAGGACTGCCTCAGAAGCAAAGAGGGAAGAGGAGAAGAATATTTCTGGAACAGTAAGTGGACTGTTGGAAGGATCTAGAAAAAAATGAAAAACAAGTTGGGTTAGATCATGAGGGGTCCTGAAGAACTATCCAAGGAGTTGGTACCTTCCATAGGGTTGGAGACACTGCTGCACTTCCTTGGGAGGGGAGTAACACGATTCGATTTGTAGTATGAGCCTATGGGCTGCTTCCTCCTTATAATCTGCTGCAATCTAAAGCTTCAGAAATCCTCATGTGTAGAATCTAACGGCTTCAGAGGCTCTCCTTCAGAACAGAGATCCATGGCTTTTTACTACTGTTATTTATTTCCCAGTCCTGCGATTAGTCCTGTGGTTAGGAGGAATACTCCCTACTCCTCATGTTTGCAGGTAAAGAGAGTTGCTAAGAATAACCCTCCTGGGGTAAATAACTAATATTTATCATTGGATGTTGAAATATTAACTATGCTTACTGGGATACCAGTTGGAACTAAGATGAAAATTTATGGAAGGCAGTTCACAGTTATCATATTTGGTATTTTTTTCTCCTTCCAAGCAGACTATAATTGGGTAAAACAGCGTGTATATAATGAAAATTCCTGTGGTGGGCCACTGACAACTTCCTGTGAAAGAGAAAAAGAAGCTATGGCAGTGTTTAAGACATGATAATATCCTGAAGAAATCTGAATTGTCTACAGGGAATTGAGTGCCTTGGGAAGGGATGTGGCCGCCATCATTTGAAGGTTCAAGCCTAGGCTGGTCTGCCACCTGGTGGGATCTGGGGGTCAGTGGAGGGAGATGTTTAAGAGCTGGATAACCCAGAATCAGTTCAGGCTCTGTCATTTATACTTACTGTGTGACCAAGAGCAGATTACTTAACCTCTCCAAACCTGCAGTGCCCTCGTCTATGTAGCAGGGATAATAATACGATACACCTCACAATGTTGTTATGAAAAATAAATGAGATGGCATATGTAGTTCAGTTAGCACTGTGCTTGCCACATAGTAAACATTAATAGAAACCAAAAATAAACATAATTATCGTAGTATCATTATGAGGAGAGATTTAAGCTTAAAATGGGAAGGTATCCTACATGACATTTAAGATCCCTTCTTACAACAAAAATCTATGTGTTTATACCCTCCACTGATGTTTCATTAGAATTAAGGCTATTCTCTGCCTGAAAAGTCATACACATATATATACACACATACATACACGTGCGTGCACGTGTATGTGCATTCATGGTCACGCAGATGTGTGCACATATGCACATGTGTGTGCATGTCTACTAAAGTATTAGCAAGCAGTCCGACAAACAGAACACGTATAAAAGATGTTTATAGTAGCCTGCATATGGTACACGAGTACCAGAGGTTTGTGATTAATTCTGAATATATAAGGTCAGTGGCTCACAGGGCCTTTTCCCCACAGAAATGTCAATAATGAGGAGGACCTGGAAACAAGTTTCCCCCTCAGCACAATCACCAACAAAGCAAAGTGATGGAGAATCAGTTTACTTACATGCCCTATCTTCTCTCAGTTTAATGATTAGAAGGTAAAGTGAAATCAAATTATTTCAACTTTTTCAAATTATTTCCACTTTTAGAAGACTTCTGTTTTGCAAGTAGAATGCAGTTGACTGAGGTTAAATTCTTCCATGGCAGCTTTAAACTATTTCTTAGGGCTTTAACTACTCTTCTGGAGGCTCAACCATTTAAGACCATTATCTAGAATTAAACGACAGCTTCAATTAAAATATCTAACCAACAAGTACTGTTCCAGTTTTCTATCTTGTGTCCCAGGATTACAAGGCTCAGGTTGGTATAACTGGAAAAATTAAGATTCAGGTCCCATACTTGAGGAGCTGCCAACAAGCCAAATATTACTAATTTTAATAATTTACAAACATATAGTACTCAAGTATTTTCAAAGAACTTCGAACATATTATCTCACTTGATCTTTATCAAGAAGATAGGTGAGGCTTATATTTTTATCTTCATTTGTAAGATGAGGGAAAACTTTTGAGTTCAGAGATGCTAAACCCAAGATCCCACGGCTAATAAATGACAGAGCCAGATTTGGAACCCAAGTTTTTGTCTCAGAATCTAGGACTCTATTGCTCAATACTACTTTTAAAAGAGGCTTATTTATTTTAAGGCTATTTTATGAGCTACAGAGCTCATAAAATAGCTCTGTAGTTAGAGAATGGTATTCAATAAATATTAATTGATGACCTAAGTTTACTGTAATTCAGGACAATATTTTCATGATTAGTTTTACATTTTAATCAAATTTGAATTAACATTTTTTAACTTAGCTGAAAAAATATTAAATAGATATATTTTATACCACCCTATATACAATACCTAAGTCTACAAATACTATGCTGATCATTATTCACTGAAACTAGAGTGGATAAATACATCCTTCTGCAAATATGGCACTACGCACCACTCTTCAATTTCCTGTTTTGTGAAAAGATGACCGCGACCTGAGTAAAAGCTCAGGAATGATATTAGATCACTTATCTTTGTCACTCTGGATATCAACAAATTAAAGTAGGCAACTCCATAAATCATCACACAGGCACACATACGCGCACCCAACCCCACCCTTTTGCTACAGTACTGCAACAAAACAAGAAAACAGCCTTCCTTTGTCATTTTTCACCAGTGAAAGTCTTCATCAGACATTTTGCCAAGAAAACTGTCTTGCAGTACCTGATGTGAACTGCAGGAGGTTTCCTAGAGGTCAAAATGTGCTTTATAATATCAAGGACCTGAAAATGGCCCTCAGCAATGTGCCTATCACGTAGTAGGTACTCAAATACAGGTAAGTCATGAACACACACTCCTCTTCTGAATAAAAGATTACAGAAGTATCCTCTGCCATGATTTGACTCCCTTAAAATCAAATTCTTAACAAACTATATGGGAAATATTGCATATTTATAAATAGGTCAGTCATGTGGTTAACAAGACAAATATTTCCTACTATATATATATATACCTATTAAAATGGCACTCACAAGTCAAAAGAAAACTACTTCTTCATACTTGGAGGTTTTCCTCATTATCTGCTGGCCAATACTGATTAACTCTCATTTACTTATGGAGATATAGAATGTCATATTAGTACTTTTTACCACTTTTATTCACAACAAGGTTCATTTCTCGAGTTGGTTCTAAGTAAGACTATAACTGGCGTGCAGTTCCTGTCAAATGCATCAACACCCTTGGGATCTCCACATTTTGCCACTTTCAGGCTTCCCGACCTGGCCTGCCTAAGCTAGGTCTATCAATTTACCCTTACTGTATGAAGCCCGAAAATGGGCCCCAAAGCCTCTTGAATGTAGCTTTTACTTAAAAAAACAAGGCTAATAAGCATAGGCTCTACAGGGCCTCAACATTCATTGGTTGCAATTCACTTTTTTATAACTGGTGCATTTGAGACATGACATTGTGGTCGCTGAACACTCTCTGCTCTCATAACGAGTTCCTATGGGGATTCCACAGACTCACTTTTGGCACATGAGGATTGAATTCCACAGCTCTATGAATGGCCTCTACTGCATTCATCTCTGCTGTGCTCAGCCCCCGCCGAGATGCAGCTTCGGGAGAGAATCTGAAAAGCAGAAAGACAAACACCATCCAGTTGGGACCACTGCTTGGGCATTAACCTGGAAAGGCATCTACACATCAAGGGCCCAGAAAACCACAGCGAGCCAAAGGCATGAGCTCTCCAAACCTCCACTACACAGAACCTCTGAGTGACCCCTCAGACAGAGGCCAACAAAAACCCCAGCAGAAGCAGAAAGCGTGCTTGCATCTAATCGCGGCAGGAATTAAATTCAGCTGTCAAGTCTCTCTGTCTAAATAGCTAATCTAAGTTTTCTAGGAGGTACCTGCTTAGGTCAGGGGAGGGGGTAGGACTGACAAGGGCAGACAGTGTAGGAAAAAGAGAAAACTAGGTTACAGAAGAGCGCACTTGGTTAAAAACAGAACTGGGGAGAATTTTAAAGGAGGCTCCCAACCCAATGTCAGTGCTGCGATGGAGGGTTAAGTCTTGCAGCTTCAGCAGCAGGCGAGCCTGCTTGCGGCTGTTCCGGCAGGGGGAGTGTGCATGCCCAAACTGCGGGCGAGACACCTGCCCAAGTGAATGAAAAAAACCAGACCATGCAATCTCTTTCTCACCTCACACCCAGGGCTAACTCCAGAGCTGTGCTTGGCAGGCAGACACCACAGGGGAAGCTGTGACAACCCTGGCCCTGCCCTCCCAAGCTGGAGTCGCTGTGTAGGGAGAAAAGATGTTGCAGTAGGTACTGGCGATCTACAGGATAAAAAAGAATGAAAGAAAATTACTTCGGTCTTGAAGTGCACACACACTTAACAGCAAACCTGTCTGACACAGCAGAGGCTGTTTTCTTTTCCTGTTATCTGCTTTTCAGTGCTACCGAGGGAGTGTATCGGGAAGTGTAAGCGTTTATGAACTCAAAACCAGTTAAGCCATCTATTTTCTTTCACCTGCCAGTCATCTTGGGTGTTTATGGAAATTCTCTATACCATAGTCACCTGCCTGAACAAAACGGGCAAACGTCCCACTGTGATGGTGACTCAAGGTAAACGGATCCTGGGTGGGGAGTTAGTTTGGAATTGATGAGGTAAGGAAAGGGGGATGACCATCCCCTTTTGCCATATTAATATGTTTGTTATGACTACTACCCCGTCCTGGACTGCTGGAGGAAGAGGAATATGCAAAAAAATGAATCAAAGAAGGCATTTTGTGTAAGTCCCAAGCAGGCCTTTTGGTATCTACTGTCTGGCAAAAAAAAAATAAAAATAAAAGTCACCTCAGAGGCATGGAGTTTCATATAAATCCCTCTTTAGGAACCCACACACCATTACAATACCTGGCGATATACATTCCCTCTTCTAGTAGTGAAAGAAAAGAAAATGCAGGTTTTGGAAAATGCATGCTCATAAGCAGGGGTCTCATAGACTAAGAAAAACTTGCAGAGAAAGCCCTCAGAGACAACACATCTCCTTCGGTCCAGACCAGCATCTGTACTGCACAGGCTGCTATCCACTTACTTGTCAGAGACAGCTCTTGCTTTGAGCAAGGCCGCTGTGTAGCATATTGTTGCCGACTTTGGTAAGCTTATATCTGTTAGAGAGAAAAAAAGTAGGAACTGTTATAAGTCTGTACAAACAAAGAGCAATGATTTTTTAATAAACTAGCGTTTGAATCATGTAAGCCTAAAGAGCATAAATTAAGAATATTTTAACTGTTCCTTATGTATCCAAGTGGTACGTGAAACTAAGGGTAATTCATAGTTTTGTGAATAGTTCAAATTTCAAATCCACCACACTGCTCAGCAATCATCTTTTATTTAAAATATGGATTTTTCATATGTTGAGTTTATTTAAGCAGAGAATAGCTATAAATACATAAATTTAAATATTACATGAATAGCCTTGATATCAAGAAAGGCAAATAGGACTTCTCTGTTAACTTATAAAATTTCTCAAGAGGCATATGATATATTAAAGTGAAAAAAAATATTACCTGGATTTTTTTTTAAATATAAGGTTTTTTAGTGATAAATAAATTTATTTTAAAATTATTCTTTAGTGGTCAGATTTAAACCAGATTTCATGAAATTTATATTCAGTTTTTTTGTTAAAATTGGAAAGAGAAATCTTTATGAGGATATATATGAAATCTTTATAAAACTATACAATTTTTGTTCATTCAAACCCATGATAAAGCCCCTTTCATGGGAAGCCTAATTTGTTGCCCAGAAAAACAGTCCCTTTCAGTTTGTATAGAAAATTTCAGATGGAGGGGTGGGAACGGGTACCAGACTCAGACAGAGTTTACAGGCAAGTAAAAGCACAGAGTATAACTAAGAGGAGATAAATGCAAAGAGGGTAGTCCCTCTGGGGGCAGGGGGTGGGACTTGTTTTTAAATTATGATCCTATTTCGCACCAGAACTGTCTTTCTTTAATATTCAGACTAGGTAAAAATATGCCATTCCCAGGTGCTACAAAATTCACCCTAGGTTAGAAGAACTCTTAACATCTGGAACACCCTCCAAGTTTCTTTCGGGCTGTTTTCAACTTTAGAAGAATTACATTACGGTAGGGATGAAAAGGAAAGTCCAAAACTAGACAAAAGACAACAGCAGAAGAAAATAATTTCATAAAAGAAAAACAATCTTTCATTCAATAATGAGTATTTACCACCAATTCCAGCATGAGTAATTTCTCTTTGAGGGAAATTTCAATGACATTGATAAAATACACATAATCAGAGAAAATACCAACACAGAATTGAAAGGGAGAGAGGTCTTTGTAACTCTGATCTCATAAATTATATTCAAACAAAATTTCAACACCATATGCATACTGTAAAATGGTGTGCTTATGACTAAGAAGGAAAAAAAAATGTCAGACACTCATGGATTTGTCTTGTTGCTTCTCCAACATCTAAACATTTAACCACTTCCCAGTATGTGAAATCAATCCAGGAATCAATTATCTTGTTTGCTAGGGTCCACTTATTGATTGTTACTGGAAGATAATAAAAAAAATTGCAGATAATACACATTCTACTTAAAAGTTCAGACCTTTTTTTTTTTTTTTAAACTTCAGGCCTTTCATTTAAAAATTATCCAAGCCCTGCTTCCACCCTTCCTGGTGTGATCTGTGTTCCTTCTGCAACAATCTAGCACCTTTCTATGAAGTGGGAACAAAGGATTAGTCCTAGAAAGGAGTTGAAACTGAAAATAATGGTCAAAATTATTCGAAGGTGGCAGCACAGATGGAACCTCACTTGATAAACTAAAGAAAACCTGTTGTTAAGGATTTAGCTTCTCAGTGAGAATGATCATGTTGTTTTGAAGGTTACCTAATCAAGCAAATGAACACATTCACCCAGTTGGAAATGCAGAAAGAGATACGATGGATGTGTTCCAGCAGAATATTAGAGATGCCTAATCAAAGGTGATCTTTAAGCCCCTCACACCCATAGACAGGACATTCACAACTCTGCAACGTTACAACTACTATGGTACATTTTCTCCATTTAAAAAAATTTTACCCTGACTCCTTCATTGTATGTAAAGATACTGGTATATGTGCAGTCATAATGCTTAAAAAAATAAAGAAAAAATATTTTAATCTATATCAAATGGGAAAAGGAAGAAATATAAATACCCCATTCCCCACTAGTGGCAAGTTCATTCCATTTGTTATCTCTTTAGTATATTATTTTGCTCTCACTATTAAACAAAAATTAAAAACAGCAAACAATTCTTGCATAACTTATTTATATATTTTCAATATTTTTCTTTTAATTCTTTCAAAGCAATACATCGATTTGGTAATGGCAATTTGTCTCTAAGGAGGGATGAATCATTATAAAGAAACTGATCCTAAACTACCCTTCAGGTAAAGCATCTTGTTCAAATAAGGTTTTTGTGTACAACACTTTTTTTTTTAATGTGGCAATATAAATCAAATGCTTTAACATTTTGCCTGCCCAGCAATTCTACTTCTGAGACTTTATCCTAAGGGAAATCATCACAACTGTGCATGAAGATTTAGCTTTAAGGATGTTGATCACGACACTGTTTCTAATGGTAGAAAACTGGAAACAGCCCAAATGTTAATCATAGGAGAATGGCTAAGGTACTGCACATCCACAGGGTGCAATTCGATGTAGTTGTTAAATCATGCGGTGGAAAGTATTTAATGACCTGGGGAAATGTTGCATTTGTTGTGTACACATCAATAAGTAAAACAAGTTTACAAAAATTATGATTTCACATATTTTTTAAAAAGCATTTTTATGCACAGAGATAAAAAGGCTGGAACTATATATACCAAATATCAACAGTTTTTATTTCTGGGTGCTGGGGTTATAGACAATTTTTTTCTATGTTTACCTGCATTTCCAAAGCTTCCTGCAACGTACAGGTAATAAGTGAATTTTTAAAAGATAACAATGATGCTAAGTGGAAGAATTCTTTCTACAAATTGTCTGCAGCAAGTTCATGGGCAAATAGGATACACTGGTGGAGCCAGACACAGACAGCATAAATAGACAAAGGCAGAACTTATACGAAGTGCTGTTAGCCCGCAGATGTAGAAAATTATTTATATACCTTCATGAAAGTTAGTGTATTCCTTTTGTGGTGTGCAATTGTTAACCGTATTTTAATCTAATAAATGCCTAATATCCGAATCAGAGGCAGGACCTGCATGTTTTGGCTCACTTTTAACAAAAAACCATATACACTACCTTTAGGAGAAAGCTAATTATTATGGGCTGCTTGCCCCATGAGCCTTTCTCATTGCTTTAGGGAAAAAAAAAAAAGGCTGAGACTTGGTTGTTGTTGCCTATTATAATTATGAAACTTATTATTTTGAAATAATTATAGGGTCATAGGAAGTTGTGAATACAGTACACAGAGTTCTGTGAAGCTTCCTTCAGCTTCCCTCAAATGGTGACAACTCACATAACTGCATTATAACATAAAAAAAACAAGAAATTGACGTTGGTACAGTACTATTAAGTCAATTATAGACCTTATTCAGTTTTCACCATTTTTTACATGCATTCCTGTGTGTGTGGTTCTATGCAATTTTATCCCAAGGCTAGATTCATGTAGCCACCACTACCATCAAAATACACAACTTTTCCAAAGGAACTTACTCACGCTACCTCTTTATTTGTACCCTCCCACCCATACGTGTCCCCCAGTGACCACTAATCTGTTCTCTATCTCCATAGACTTGTCTGCCTACTATGATTTTATGCTTTTGCCACCAGGGAAATGGATAAAATGGTAAGGGGAACAGGGTGACTAACCATACTGATGAAAATGGTAGTATCAGAAGTTTTAAGCAGGAAATAACAACAAATAAGCTGCTTTCCAATAGTGCTTGTAATTTATTCAGAAATTTTATTTTGAGGAAGAAACTCAAAATCATTCTAAGTCCAATTTTGTATGAGCAGACTCTAACTGTGCAGTGCTTTTCTGTCTTTCGTAAGTGGTGTGCAGCTACCATTATTGCCAGAAAGTCCCCTTAAGAATTAGAATCCAAGGAGGAAATCAAAGTAAATGAGACATCACATACTCATTGTAGAAACAAGGAATGCTGAATAAATGTTTCTCACTTCGGCAAAGCTGAACTGTTGGCGTTAGTTTAATTTTCCTTCCATTTCTTTGCCATCTTGTGTTTCATACAGATCCTTTTATGAAAGAAGAACTTTCTCCAAGCATCTTAGGCGTACAAAATCAAATTGTTGTGAAAGTCTTTCCTTAAAATCTACAATCTTGAATTTCATACAACTGGAATCCTAGCAAGTGTACTTTTGTGTCTGGCTTCTCTCTCTCCAAATGATGCTTCTGAGGTTCATCCATGTTGTAGCGTGTATCAGTACTTCGTTCCTTTTTATTGCCGAGTAGTATTTCATTGTGTGGATATACAATATGTTTATTCTCTTGCTAATGGCTATTTGGATTGTTCTCCAGTTTTGGACTACTATGAAGAAAGCTGTTGTGACTATTCTTGTGTACTTTTTGGTTAAAAAAATAACCCTCATTTTTTCTTGGATATGTAACTGGAAATGGAATTGAGTCAGAAGGTAGATGAATGTCTAAACTGGTAGACAGTGCTCCAAAGTGGTTGTATGAAGTTTGCAAAGCTAATATATGGCGCGAGAGGTCAGAAAAAGGGTTACTTCTGGGTTAGAGGGGCAATTTTCTGAGATAATGGAAAGTTCTATGATTCTGGGCGGTGATCACAGAGGTATATACATAGGTGAAAAGTCATCCAGCTCTACATTTAAGATTTGTGCATGTTACAATATGTAATTTATACCACAATAAAAAAGATGAAAAAAAAAAAAAGCCAAACCTACAATCCTGTGTCACCTGAAGCTGCCTTCTCTTACTTGCCTTTCGTCATTCTGGCCCCTCCATTCACTTTATGCATCCTTATCTAAAAATTACTTCCTAGTTTAATAAACAGAATCCGATTATTTTTCAGGTTGGCCTTTCAAATACTAAGATGGTTAAATTATCTCCTCTAAACCTAATCTTTTCCAGAATAAATACTTCCAGCCCCTCAACTGACACAGTCTTCAGAACTTCTCACTTATTTTTGTTACGGAGCCATGGGTGATTTCAAAATATGAGAATTAGAAGTGGAAATAATCATCTGAATCCCTGAAACCTGACAGTACAGAGCTCAGGGGAAATGTGCAGTCTGAGGAGCCCTGGCCACGGCCATTCTCTGAGCACTAGCTGGGCTGGCCCTGAAGCTGAGCAGCTGAAGCAGTTTGTCCCTATGGTCGTGTGGTCAACAAAACCCCTCTGATTCTATTCAAACCAATTTCAGCCAAAGCCAGGTCTTTTCTCTTTTACTTCAGCCGTGAGAATTTTTGAACCTATGAGCAGGATTTCACATTTGACTCCATTAAATTTTAATTCTTAAAATAAAATCTAGGACTTCCCTGGTGGCACAGTGGTTAAGAATCCACCTGCCAATGCAGGGGACACGATCCCTGGTCTGGGAAGATCCCACACGCTGCGGAGCAGCTCAGCCTGTGCACCACAACTACTGAGCCTGCGCTCTAGAGCCTGCGAGCCACAACTACTGAGCCCATGTGCCGCAACTACTGAAGCCCGTGCACCTAGAGCCCGTGCTCCGCAACAAGAGAAGCCACCGCACGCTGCAACTACAGAAAGCTCGCGCCGCATGCAGCAACAAAGACCCAATGCAGCCAAAAATAAAATAAATAAATTTATAAAAAAATAAAATCTAAACCATTAAGTATTAATGGTTTCAGCATATTAGTCCAGGCTATCAGTCATTGTTGTAACTCAACCTACCACTCACAGCTTTGTTCCATATACCTCGTAAGTACACCTTCCTCCCCATATGATTATTATCATCATCAAAATTACTGCTAACATTTATCAAGGGCTTATTAAGTGCCAGGCACTGGTGTTAATCACTTACACACATTAATCCTCAGAGCAACCCTATGAGATAGGACCTACTGCTAGCCCTGTTTTATAGATGGGGAAAGTGAGGCATAGAACAGTTAAGAAATATGCCAACATCACACACTTAGAACAAATATGAGCTTCCCCCAGAACACACGCTTTTTAACTGTGCTATGCTGTTGACAAGGTCTGATTTAAAAACATACTGACCATGGCAATACCAAGGAGAGAATCCAAAAATGGTATTCTAGAGATCACCCTAAATTTGCAACGGTCTGCAATGATCTATGTGCAACCATTTATTAATAGTTATGATAGGTATTATACCATTAAATTATACCATTTATTAATGGTGTAATAGGTATCATAACCACACTGCTCCACGTTACCTAAAAAGACAGCATTAAAAACATTATCAAAATTCACTTTGTTATAAAGCAGAAACTAACACACCACTGTAAAGCAATTATACTCCAATAAGATGTTAAATCAAATATCAAATATTTTATTTGATATTTTATCAAATATTTTATTTAAATAAATATCAAATATTTTATTTAAATAAAGATACAAATACTTTCATGGCATTTCTCTAATTCAGAAATATAAAGAAAAAATGGCCTTAACAGGAAACATTTAAATATTATTGTATAGACTACAAATATTTTCACATGTACTATCTCATCTGTTTTTATGTCACACAACTTCTTCAGTAAATCCATGCTAGATCTTCAATCACCTCTTTCCTAAGTGTTCATAAACCACATATTTCTCTCCTCTAGAATTTTGCTGGGATTGATCTATTTGTTGAAATTCTTAAAAAAAAAAGAATCAAAAGTATTGAGGGGAAATAGAAAATAGGAGTGAATAGGTGTATATTTTTATTAACTTATTAACACATTACTTTCTTATCCAGATAGTAGTATTAAAAGATAAATCAAAGAATTGGACAACAGCACACGACTGTGAAGGTAAGCCCTCAAAAATCTTTCATTTTACAGATAAAAAATACAGGCCCAGGGAAGCTAAATGATATACTTAAGAGCTGCCTAACTAATTAGTGACAGAGATGGTCTTGCAATAGCATGTCTTTGTCACCACCCCATACTGCCAATGTGGTACTTGCTTTTATTTTCCTTATCATCATTCTCTTATACTTTATCATTTTCCTTGGAAAATGGCTTCACAATTAAAGTCTTGAGACTTTTGCCTCCCCTGAACTTTAGCCACCCAGAACACCTGCTGACAGGTTTCTACCTCACTTGTATATACTTATTTAGCTATTTGTCATTCTGATATTTTCATAAACTTTAATCATTTGTGTTTAATTTTTTTCCCAGTGGGAATAACTATAATCTCATCTTTTAGAATCTCTCATCCTTCGTGAACCAATTTCCACTTAAAAAATCTCTGTATCTCCTATGCCACATAGTGTCCGCACAAAGTATTTATTGAATCTCCATTTATGGTTTTATATTTATCTTTCCTTTGAATTAAAAAAAGGGTGTGACTTCTCGTTGTTGTTATTATAAGCTATACGGTAACATGCTCTCCTTTAAGGTGCTTCCTTTTTGGTAAGAATTAAGTCCAAGGTATTAACTACTCTCAGGCTTTGTCTACTTTGGTTGTAATTAAAGTATCAGTAAGATAAGACCTTGTCAGATACTTTGCTTTTAGCAAATGAGACTCGTAGATTGACAGGTGCAGGACTTCACATCGCCTGCTCCAAATTCACAACCTCTAAAGACTAGGTGGACCTTCCACCTGTTCCCCACATTCCACTTTTTTTCCCCTCCTCATGTCGTTGTTATGACTCAGCAGAAGTAGGCAGGTGTTGGTGGGCTACATGAATCCTGGCAGGCTCTTGATAACGTCTTAGTTACATGCCCCCGAAAGACAGATTATCTAAGGGTTATACGGGGTTTACATAGTTAAGAAAGAGATCCCCAGAGAGCAAATGAAATGAAGTAGTTATAGTTCAAAACAGAAAGTTTTGATCACCCAGGAAATAAAAAAAGTTTCTGCACTGGGATTCCCATTAGTTGTATAAAGAAGAAAAACCAAACTCTAAAAACTCTTTTATCCTTATTGGTTGGAAAACCCTGCATATGTCTCCCTGAAGGATAGAATTCTGTTTCTTCGCAGAGTCTGAAATCACCTCGGCAGTCCTCTCCAGCGGCATTCTACTCCTTCACATCTTAGGGCTTTCCCAGCGTTCATCTCTCAACCACCTCAAGTCAAAAAAGGGCAGAGGGGCTTCCCTGGTGGCGCAGTGGTTGAGAGTCCGCCTGCCGATGCAGGGGACACGGGTTCGTGCCCCGGTCCGGGAAGATCCCACATGCCGCACAGCGGCTGGGCCCGTGAGCCATGGCCTCTGAGCCTGTGCGTCCAGAGCCTGTGCTCCGCAACGGGAGAGGCCATAGCGGTGAGAGGCCCGCGTACCGCAAAAAAAAAAAAGGGGGGGGGGGCAGAGTGTGAATCCACCGTGCCACTCCCTTCACTCTGGGGGCAGGCTGAAGCCCCTCCTCTGCTGACATTGCCTCCAAGTCTCTCCATGGTCTCCAGAACAAAATCCAAACTAGACCCAAAGCTCTTTGAGGCCTGGCCCCTGCTTAACTCACCCAGCGCAAGTTCAGCCCTTTGCTACGGCCTCTGTCTTCCCTCTGCTCTGTGGGAAACAGAGTTCTCCTCACAAGCTGTGTCAATCCTGCCCCGAACCTCTGGACATATTCTCTTTGCCTCCAGCACCTGCGTTGTCTGGCTGAGCACAGATCCCACCTCTACTGGGGTGGCTTCCCTATTACCCTGGATGAGGTGTCCCTTCCATCTTGGGTTAAGCTCTATCAGTCTTTACACTTTACAGCCATTGTCCATTCTCTTATTTCCCTCTCCTACTTACGTGGTGTGCTTTAGGGGTAAAAGCTGTGTTTCTTCATCACTTTGTACCCACAACACAAAGCAATGTTTGAAACATAGTTGGTGGTCAGTGTTTGCTGAATAAAATCCTAAGTTAATGTACTAACATATCAAATCACTTGATATTACCTTCCTTCAACATGCAAACATTTACTTCTAATTTAGCCTCTGGGAGCCAAAAGGGATCAGTGTTGATGGGTGCTTTAAGAGGGAGTCATAAACTTGTTATTTCTCAACATGTATACTCCCTTTATCTTTGCTTACAGCATTCCGGCAGAAGGCATGACATTGGACTGTGCTCTAAATCTAGATGTCTATTTGAAAAAGCAGTGGAATGAAAAAGTGGGGCAGGAAGGAAGCAAGAGTAAAAGCTGAAACAAGGTTGAAGAAAAGTAGAATTATTGTCCAGAAACAAGGAAGGCAAACCACACATCTTCTGGCTCCCAAGGACCCTTTACGAGAATGATGCTGCTGGAAAAAAAAAAAAAGTCATCTCAGGGAGGATGACTCTTAAGTTTTCAAAAGTCATAAATGGCTCATAAGATCAAATCTGAAATTCAACGAAATAATCTTAGGACAAATTTAGGTAATTATGAGTAAAACTGTCAATTTGATGTGTCTCAGAAAACCCATGGGGCAAAACTTTGGATAGGACAGTATTTTTCCAGTGATAATCTTTTCGCCTAATTTCCTTTTGTTCATCTGCAACAATAATAACAATCAAGATGTAATTTTAAAAGGATCATTACTTTCCCTGTGCATGAGATTAGTCAATTGAGGGTCAATTTTACATCTATACTGCTAAAAGAATGTTTTGCAAGGGTAGCAACCAGCAGATAAGTAAGTCCCAAAGCACCTCACAAGTAAGGACACTATGCCATAGTGCATCTCCATCTAACAAGTTGTTCGTTCACCATAGATGCTCTGAACACCTACTGTAGTACGTAAGTGTCCAAGAAGAAGAGGACACAGGGCTTGCTCTCAAAGAGTTTCTTTCTCTGTACTTCCCACAGCATGTTTCAAACCGATTCACTGAGCACGGATTCACCCCACCTCGACTCACCATGGGTTGTTTTTTGTTTTTAACATCTTTCTTCAATAGACTGAAAGCTTCTTGGCGACACAGAGTAAATCACATTCATCTCTGAATGTGGAAGCACCTAAAAGTTAGTATCTTCAACATAAAGGTTTGACAGATCCTTGCTGAATTAATTTGAAAAAATTAACCTAATTACTCTTATAACCATTTAAGATTACATAGTATCAAGCATCACTTTTCTTGGTTGCCCAGCAAATCGATATACTTGAAGTTTGTGTAGCCCTGACAGACACTTTTGGAGCCACGAACTGACTAACCAAACAAACAAAATTGAAGAACAAACTAATGAAAATGCAGCCCACTTCTCCTTCCTGTTTGTGGACTGTAGTGTCTTATTACCGTACCATTATGTGATGCTGTCCTCCATGTGACTGTCTTCAATAAAATTTCTCAGTTTACTCCCGTTCGTGATATGATGCAATGAAAACAATAGGTATGTAAAATTCTGTCCTTAGATTTTTTTTTTTTTTTTTTGGTTCCAGACAGTATGAAGTCTTTTTGTCCCAACTTCAAAAAGTCAATCTAAGGTCTCCTTTCAACCAAAGGTGAAAACTTCACTGAAGAAATAAAAAGGACTGATATACTAGAACCTCAAAATGATGTGCCACCTGGAATGGGGAAATACTACATGATCTTGGTCATCTGGAGCAGGGGGAGAGGCAGGCAACACGGATTCAACTATCATGCTACAAAGCCAAACAACAGATCTTATTTGCAACTTTTGAATTGGATTACCCCCAAAGGTCTGTGTCAGGAGGCCCTTCTGTGGCTGGTGCCCTGGAACCAAATATGGCAGTTTCTGTGATGGTGATGGCCAGCTAAGGAGGGATGTTACCTTGGTAAATTATAACTGGGCAGTAAGGATGACTAAAGCCAGCATAAATTTAGAGGGTTTGTTCATGTGCCAACTCTGTGAATTATAGATGTATGCATTCATAAAATATCTTCCATCATCAGAGACTGTAGAAGTTTTTCACGCATACAGTCTTCACTGAAATAGCATCTGTTATCAGAACTCCCGCTCATTGCATGTATTGTATATACATGCACTTTGTAACCTCAAAGGCCTAGTCCTTTGTAACCTCAAAGGCCTAGTCCTCTTGACAGATCTACCTCTTAGTTTCCAAGTCAGCAGGGCACCCACTGCAAAGCTATACAGGGCCATCACTTCTCAGTCACTCATGCTTACCAGCCTGAAGCCATAGCCCGTGGTGTCAGTGCTGATAATTATTTTCTTCTTTGAAGCAGCAATGGGATTATCTGCCTATCTTTTACACAAGGATTCTCTTCAGCATTTGCCAGGTATCCTTGATCTTTTCCATAAGAGCCAGGCCAGGGAAGGGAGCTGGACTAGGCTTCGAGTCTGTCACTAGGGACTGATGGCACTTCAAACCCTCTTTCTTGAATGCAGCCTCCTTTTGTAGTGGATACGTCTCCGAAGCTGCCTGTGCCTATGGCATCAGAACCCACATCTATACATACACTTGACCGAAAAGCACCATTTTGGAGGTCTGGACAGCCTGACGCTGACTGCTTCAATACAGATTTTTTTTTAAATATTTATTTATTTTATTTGGTTGTGCCAGGTCTTAGTTGCGGCTCGAGGGCCCCTTAGTTGTGGCATGTGAATGCTTAGTTGTGGCATGCATGTGGGATCTAGTTCCATAACCAGGGATCGAACCCGGGCCCCCTGCACTGGGAGAGTGGAGTCTTAACCACTGCACCACCAGGGAAGTCCCGTCAATAGAGATTTTATTCACTGGTCTTTCTGGCATCTCAAATCCCTCTTATTCCACAAACATAAATGGAAAACAGCCTAACCAAAAGACAGGGTATCCAGTGACCATTTCAGAGGAATGGAGATGATAGTTGAGTAACTTGTACTAGTTATAAGGCCCTAGGCAATGAACAAAGTGTACAAAATTTTTACTTATAACTACGTGCTGACTCCGCAAACCAATGATTAGCAAAAAGCTTATTCTCTGAAGTCTCAACATAGAGTGATTCCCTCATGCTTTCTTTAGAATTTCTGTTTTCAATCTACTGAGATGAAAGCATTTCCCCCAATGTTACAAACATGTCTTGTTCTTGAAAGTATACCCCTTGCACATTGCCAGATGGTAGATAATAATGCTAATTTAGGATGGGCTTGATGGCACCAGTAAAAATGGTCTTGATATAGTTGTTGCATTTATATAGTATTCGTGACTATAAAAAAGACCAGCTGTCCCTCACAGGGAAGTTCCTGCCCCCAAATTTACAGCAATCACTAAATGACCTAATGGAGTAAATATCGAAAAGAGCTAGGATTTGTATTTCTATTGGTACAAATTGCCCAAGGCTGAAACAATTTGTCTTTTGATCAGGAGTGAAAATGTTGAGCATTTTTTATTTTTCAGCTTTCCAAATGTAGAGTTGTTTACAGATAAAACTAAGCATTTCCATTCTTATCAAATATCTACACATATGTCCTATGAGATCTAAAATTAATTTTAATAACAGGCCATAACACTTTTGGGGGGGGCAAAAGACTGGGCTTTTATGCTCTCATTTTAACTGACATTTTATGTTTGGTTTTCCATTTGAACAAAATGGATTGAGAACAGAGGTGAAGTTCAGGAGTGGTCACCTTAGCTCTTTATAATGGTTAATAGTTACTGAATTCTTACTGTGTGGCCCACACTGTTCTAAACATTTACCATGGATTAACCGCTTTAATCCTCACAACAAATTCCCAGCTGTGTGATCCTGGGCAAGTTACTTAGGCTTTCTAAGCCTCGATTCCCTTTCCAGAGAAAGAAATGGAAGCTTAGAAGGTTAAGTGATTTGCTGAAGTTCCCTCAGCCAGTGGAAGGCAGAGCTAGGACTTGATCTCAGCAGGCTGGCACCAGGGCTAGTCCTCTTCCCCACCAACAGGACTGCCTTTGGCATCCTCAGGGATCACTAACTAGAGACCGAACTAGACACTCCCAAAGGAAATGCTCACAAAATTAGTACTCACATTCCTATTCACTTGCTCTGTGAGATTCTTCTAAAATTGAAATGGGCAAATGATAATGAATAAGAAACGCATGAATTCTTTTCTTCATTCCCACCCTAATCTTTGAGACTTAAGCTTTCAACCTAGGTGGCCTATAAACTTCTTTGAAAGGCAATCCAAAGCTTGTAACAACTTTCTCAATGGCTTTGAAAAGAAGGTTCTGATGACTTAATGATCTTAAAAAACATTTCTGTCTTTACAGCTAATGTATGACTGAAAAAAAAAAAAGATAAATCTCAAATTAAATGAACACCATACATCAAATCCCCTTTGTGACTAAAGAAATCAGGTACATGTTGAAGATGGAAAGCCGTATTTTGAAGATGGTTTCAGAAAGATAAGCAAATATAGATATGCCCAGTTCTTAAGGAATAATTTTAAAAGAATCTTAAAAGACAATTTGGCATTACTGAAATTCTGCACCACGGCTCCAGCCCGCCTAATTCATGCCTTTGTAAGAGGAGTGAGAGAGAGAAAGTCACTTCAGCAAGGCTTACGTTTATGAAAAACACATGGGCTTTTAAAGCCAGCTAAACCTGAATTTGCATCTCAGTTCTACAGTTTTCAAGGAATGTGGTCTTGAAAGTTACTTAAATTCACAAGCCTCAGTTTCTGCATCTGCTAAAATGGAATAACTACCCCCTTGCAAAGACACTGTAAGGGTTATAGGTAATGTGTGCAATGTGCTTGGCACATGGTAGGTTCCCAACAAACTGTAGCTGATAATAACAACAAGAACAGTGTTAATAAAAACAATTAAAAATACTGCCAACAGCAGAGACCAGTGGAAGTATGATGATGGTTAAGAGCACGGGCCAGGGGTCAGACCACCTCAGCTTTTATCCTGGCTTTCCTTTCCTCGTAGAATTCACATCTTATTGAACAAAGACTGTTCTCAGTTTATCTCTGCTCTCATAACATAACATCTCCATGGCTTTACTTGACATCTTAGGCTCTTCACTTCAGCAAATTACTTAACTCTCCTCTGTACCAGTTACCACAGCTGTAAAATGGGGCTAATAATAGTACCTACCTCATATGCTTGTGGTGAGAATAAATGAGTCCATCCACATAGAGCTTAGAACCACGTCTGACCCTGACACATTATAAGAACTCAATGCTAGCTGTTGCTGCTGCTGTTTTTTTAGTTATTGTGTGAAGGACACTCCAAAACCAACACCAACCACCTGGATAAAAACTGCCCACCCATAATGTTGGTTAACAAATTGAAGAAGAGCGTGAAAACTCCTGAGGCTGGCAAGACAGCATTTCAGACTAATGGCTAGAATAATATAAGATCAGAAGTTATCTTAAGGGAAAAAATCAAAATTAGACTGCAGTTTACAAGGAGGTGTGATCAGTTAACTGGTAATCCTACCAAGAATCCAGGGTTGCCAAAGGGCTTCACTGTAAAAGGACTTTGTAAATGTCACTTTTAAAAGTCAAAGCAAATAAAAAAGTGGAGAAGAATAAGAATGAGGCAAAGGGAATACAGGTGGCCTTCCTCCTTTCCTCAGAACATGCTGTGTTTTTTTCCCCCATGCTTTACCATATTTCTAAATCCTTTTGGCAAAGGTCAGAAAATCAGCACTAATCCCATTGTGTCACTTCCCAACATACTACTTAAAAAAATTCAGCTACCTAGCAAATGTAATAAAGAAGGATTGCTGTACCCATAAAACACCCAAGTAACAGCTACCAAACCAGAGCATTCCAATTTGCAAAGATAACGTATAATCCCGCTGCTTTGGGTGTGGCTCGATGGCGAGGGATGGTGAGACTGGGTTTCAAAGTGCTGTCTCCAGCATCTCATTGATTAGGATGATGCCATCTGAACCAGGGTAAAGAACAGGGCACCCCCATTGCTGTCTGTACTCCAAGCCCTCTGAAGCACCCACTTTCTAACACAGGGGCAGAAAATGGGACAAGAACTGGGTCAAGGTCCCTTGGGTCTCCAGAAAAAGCAGCAGGGATGAACTTGAAAGAGCCCATTTTATGGTATGGGGTGAGGAAGAAGAGGCATGTTTTTAATAGTCTTGTGTGGTTGCAGCTCACTCCTCAAGCAACAGTAACTTCAGCAGCCACTTCATTATATGTCTACTGTAAATGACACTGGCCTAAGCCAAGTCTGTACCAAAACACCCTCCAGAATTCAGCTGGGGTTAGGTCATCTGCAGTCTATTGACAACTGCTGAACTTAAAACCCCTAACAAGGCATCTCAGCAGCAGTATGTGTCCTGCCACTAATGAGGCTCTTTTTCCATGAATAATGAATAAGAACATCATCTCTGTTGCCAGGTACAAACATAAACAAAGCTCAACACAAAGGCCTTGGTATGGTGAGTCTGTCCATTTGCAACAAAGGAATTTTGCAAAGTGAGAGCCAAGTTTTAGTGGAGGGTGGGACAAGCTCTTGTAACGAATAATGTGAACATATGTTATCAGAATCTAATAAATCAGCTTTTGGTTGTTGTGGAACAGAGGCTGTGCAATGGGATGGAGAGAGACAACAGAAAGCTCCAAATGAGTTCATTTCTTTATTTTACACTCAGTCTCGTAACACAAAGCTGATGATTTCTGTAATGAGCCAAAATCTTCATGAAAGGAGCCTTAGGAGATTTGAGATCCCAAAGGCTCTATTGGTTAAATCTTTTCTTAAGCCTTTATGTATCAGGCTGAGGGCAGGTCGGCGCTGGGGATGAGAACACTGGAACCTTGCTATGACACTGATGGCTACGGGGTGGCATGTGGAAAAGTGCATGGCCACTTGAACCCATGTGCTGGGTTCTGCTGGTACTAAAAGGCCTGTAATGTATGAGCATTTTGCCTCTAAGGTAGTTTCCTGGCTTAGACTCCCAAGGTTATCCCAACAGAGATTCCACATATAAACAGAGAACAAAAGTGAGCTGACATGAAGGCCAAACAGTCTTTATTTTGTTTACTATAAAGTGCGCCACAAATACTTTTCTCTCTTTCTAAAATCAGTTCCATACTAGGTAGCATATATCTTGTTACACAGGGTGCTCATGTTTGCACAGGCCAAGTGATGCCATCACTGGCTGACGGTTGTTAGTTTCCATCAGTTTGAGCAAGAATTAACAATAAAACAAAACAAAAACAGTCTCGTGATGCCTCAGTTCCTCCAACTGCAGGGGGTAACAACTCTGACCTATTTCAGAGATTCCTTATGAAGGACTGTATGTCAAAAATAAGACTCAAATAGTATAGTTTGCCCTATATGTTTGATGAATATTTTGACCTGAATAATTATTTTTTTATTTTTATAAATTAATTTTATTTATTTATTATTTTTGGCTGTGTTGGGTTTTCGTTGCTGCGCGTGTGCTTTCTCTAGTTGAGGCGAGCAGGGGCTACTCTTCGTTGCGGTGCGCGGGCTTCTCATTGCGGTGGCTTCTCTTGTTGCGGAGCATGGGCTCTAGGCACACGGGCTTCAGTATTTGTGGCATGTGGGCTCAGTAGTTGTGGCTCACGGTCTCTAGAGCACAGGCTCAGTAGTTGTGGCGCACGGGCTTAGTGACTCCGCGGCATGTGGGATCTTCCCGGACCGGGGCTCAAACCCGTGTGCCCTGCATTGGCAGGTGGATTCTTAACCACTGCACCACCAGGGAAGTCCCCCTGAATAATTCTTTAAATGCACTAAAGATGCTTACTTAAGAAAGAATATTTTATAAAGTAAACAATGATCATAAGTAATCACTCCCTAATATTCATTTTATAAGCAAATATATTTATTTTCGGGAGAGAGTTAATGAAATATGGCAGAATAGTATGAAATTCTGCAGAGATTCCAGAAGCTAAGTCATGGCAGGTAATTATGTAGAGAATTTTTGTAAAATTAATCAAATAGTAAATTCACAGACAATGGCCTTATGAGCAGAAGAATTTTCAAATATCTAGGAGATGTCCACTTATTTTCCTGGTTTATTAAGAAGAGGAAAAATGTTATTCTGTGCTCATGGGTGAGTAACCAGAATGGCAAAGGGACCGCAAAGCCTCTCATAGGAAGAAATGGGGGTTATTCTGCTAATGAGGAGAAGACCTGGGATGAAAGGGCCATGATCTTATCTTCAAATATTACTGAACTGTTACAAGGTTTGTAGCAAGAGCTACCAGCTGTTCTATTGCTTTGAAGGATCAACATAACCAACAGGTAGTGGTCACAGTCGGCTGATGAGGGGGTCACAGCAGGAGCTCAAACAGTCAGTGCTGTTCCAACAAGGTACATGCTACCTGCAGAGGTTCTGAGTGATTCCTGACCATGGAAATCAGGTGGAAATTCTCTAAGAGGATAGTTATCAAAGCGCTGTGCTATAAAAATGATCCTTCTGATCTAATCATTGAAATACATCAAGAAGAGAGGAATACTCAAGTAGATAAAAGTACCCAAGGACTTACCATCATACTTTGCTAAGACTGCCTGAACATCAGCATATGCTTGTAGTTCCAGAAGGGCTTCTAAAAGGTTTTCATGGATGTTGAACATGCTCAGGAGAGGGAACTCCTTCATTAACTAGGAAAGAAGAAACCGAGGAATAATTAATATATGTTTCTTATCTTTTAAAAGTATAACTAATACTGAGTTATATTTATACACTATATATAAAAGTATAATGTAATTTTTAGAAGTATAATTAATACTGAATGATAAGCATTCATATCAATTATTATGTTGTAAAGCATTAAATGCTTAAATTTTTTCCTGCTATTTTGGAAAAATGGCAACTTTGAATTTGGGAGAAAGTAAGGTGGGAGAAATTCCCAAAGTGAGGAGTTTTTATGAACACTGAGGAACATGCTTAGAGGTAGTACTGAATAATGTTAAAATGCCTTAAAGGTCAAATAAAGTGAAGGTTGAAAACTATCTCATAGGTGTTAACAGTTAGCAGATTTGGATGGAAGCCAGAGGGCAGAAGGAGAAACAAAAGGCACTACTCTTTTGAGCAGCGTGGTGACCAAGTTAAGGAGAAAACGTAGGAAAGTAACTAGAAGGTGATATGTGTTGAGAAAATTTGTAGGTAGTGACAGGGAATGTTAGTAAAAGCAGAGGATGATCAGGAGTTCCTGCCGGTGGTCTCAATAAAACAGAAGTCAAGATTATTTTCTGAGACTGAGGGAACAGGTGGCAGGGAGGAAATAGGAAGACAGCGGTGAAAGTGTAGAACAATCAAGGATTGCAGAGGCCGTCTTGGGGCCCTAACAGACTGGAGACCATGAATTTACAGAGGCTATAATTGGCACTGTTGTCAAGTTTCAGCTAACAGTGCTCAGCAGCCCAGGTACAGTGGCAAAGATGTCAAATGATGAGGTTGAGCCTGGGAAGACTGAATTAGATTCAATGAGAAGTCAAGAAGAGAACTGGCTAGAATGGTGAAAGAATGATTAAAGGAATGGCCTCAGGTTCTGGACAGCATGGGGAGGAAGAGAGTTCCAAAGAGTGTTAAAAGATATAATAATGAATTTCACTGGAAAACAAAGAGAAAGAAGACAGGACCAAGAATTTCAGAGTAAAATCTTATCTTCAAGAAAAATAAATCTCACCTTAAGAAAAAGATAACCAGGTTCTTTATAAAGCAAAGACACACACACACACACACACACACACACACACACACACACACGCCTATTTATATATATATGTGTGTGTGTATGTATGTATTGATGTATACATATATATCCTCTATTTAATCTCCTAAATGGATAACTGTTTTCTATTATAACACAATGACCTCTAAAAAAGTGGTACCTCTTTTTTTGATGTCAAAATATTTAAAGCAATTGTGCTGAGAGAAATAACACTCAAAAATAGGCTAATTTACTGTTAAGCAAGAAACCAGTGGATACATTGCATTGACTATCCACTTCTTCCAAGTTATAAAATCTTTGCCATATTGTTTTGTTTTTTTAAAGCCAAGAACATTTAGCATATCTCTAAAAATAAGTAATTTTCTGCAGCTCCAAAGCATCACATTACCAACGAATAACACCTATCAAAATGATTGTGTCTTCAATAAGCCTGTCTGAACCCCCTAGAGACAGCCTACAGTTATTTTCATTGCTAGTAAAGTAAGTGAATAAGGCTGTATCACACATCGTTGATGTTCTGTAACCAATAAAAGTATTTCTTGTTCTGGTTCACTTTGATTCTGGCTGACATCACCTTTTGATTTTTTTTCCCTTTATAATTCGTGCTTGTTAGAATTAAATCTCTCTGTCATTCAGCATTTGGCAACACAATAAAGACATTCTCTAACCTGCAACATTTAAACATTTTCCATTTTCAACCAATTCTTCAGGTAAAGGTCAAACTTCAAGGACACGAGTCATATTCTGTAATTTAAAAACTGCAACTCCAAATATTAGCATGCTGAAGCTTAAAACCTGAGAGGGGAGTCTAATTAAAATCCAATGAGACTATGAGCAAACATGGAGGTCTTGGCTTGTTTAAACAGAACTTGAAGTAAGATGCTAGGAGTTTGGGCAGCAATGCTTTCGCTGGAAGCTTGGACAGAGTATACCATGTCCAAAAAAATAATCACCAATAAAAGGATTTTAAACATGGCAAATAGCAAATGTTGGAGAGGTCATCGAAGTCATATGAAAATTTGGAAACCCAGCTTTGCTTCTTGAACATAAACAAGAAGAAAAAGTGAACCTTCTGCTGCCCCATCTCACTCCAGCTCTCACCTGGCCCTCTCCAGCCCTTCACAACAAGCTCTCTTAGAAAAAAAGCCATGAATGTTCTACTCCTGCAGCTCCCTTCAGTCCTCACTGCAAGCTACAATCTGGCTTCCAGCCCCACAATTCCTCTGAATCTGTTCATTCCACATTTCCAGGTGACTTAAATTGCTCCTGTGGATGCCCTCCAGTCCTTTTCTTGCTTGACCTCTGCAACATTTGACAGTTTGATGACTTTTTCCTTGAAACTCTTGTGTCTCTTGGCTTCCTCAACACCATTATCTTCTGGTTTTCTTCGTACTTATCTTCTAGCTCCTTCTCTAGTTTCCCCCTTGTCTGCTACTTAGGAGAAGGTTGTCTCCCTGGTTATGCCCCAAGTGCCCTTCACATAAACACCCTCATCTCTAGGGTACTTTCGTGTCCAGGGTCTCAATACCACCACCTTTGTGGGGATGGCTCCCACATCCTCACATCCTGCTCTGACCTCTCTCCTAAGCCATTACATCAATCTATAAACTATCTCCCTGACAGTTTTACCCGATCCATCTAATACTGGGCTCATAAATTTCTCCTCCCCACGCCAACCTTTCAAACCTGTTTTTCCCCGTAGTACTTCCTATTTCGGAAAAGAACCATTAAGCCCCACTAACCTCTTTGCCCTACCCACAATAGCCACCTTAGAGGTCCCTAAACCCCTGAATTCATATGTAAAAAATGCTGGTAGTTTTCATCAGGTTCAAAGAAAGCTCTGTCATGCAAACAAATACATAAACATAAAACAAGCAACCACTTTAAGAATCATTATCATTTCCTCTTTTCTCTGACCTTGCTGCCAATAACTTAGTTTATGCCCTTACACTTGGCCTAAATTGCTCAAATAGCATCTTTCCTCTGCTTGCTTCTAGATCACCTTTTTCCAACCCACCCTTCACATTACTGTCATAATGGCTTTTCAAATAAACACACTTGAGTCCATCTCAAGCCTGCTTAAAAGTCAACCACTGACGTGGCTAGACGTATCCTAAGGAAACAGGCAGATGTGAATATAAATTTACAAACAAGATTGTCTTTCACGACATCATTTAGAGTAGTGAAAAATGCAAGCAACTTAAAACTTTATCTATTATGAGGCATTTATGTAAAATAAGATATAGTCATCTATTGGGCTATGATATACCGTCATTAGTAGCTAAATTCTCAAATAATTATTAATGGCATGGCCTTGGAAATGCAGACACATGACATTACATTAGAAAAAGTAAGATACAAACCAAATAACACAATAAGATCAAGCTTTTCTTTTGTATCTATGCATAGAAACATACTTGGTTAGAAACATACCAAAATGTTTACTAGTAGTTATTTCTGGTTAGTGAGATTAAAGGTGATTTTTATTTCTTCCTTCATCTTTACCATAGGTTGTAATATTTTTAAAAGGAGTATGTGTACATTCTATAAATGGGGGTGGAAAAACTGTTTTTGAGAATTTTGACTTCTCTGAGAACTATGAAACATTGATAAAGGAAATTGAAGATGATTCAAAGAAATGGAAAGCTGTCCCATGCTCTTGGGTTGAAAGAATTCATACTGTTAAAATTGGCATACTACCCAAAGCAATCTACAGTTTTAATGTGATCCTTATGAAATTATCCATGACATTCTTCACAGAACTAGAACAAATAATCCTAAAATTTAAATGGAACCACAAAAGACCTGGAATTGCCAAAGCAATCCTGAGGAAAAAGAACAAAGCTGGAGGCATAACCCTCCCAGACTTCAGACAATACTACAAAGCTACAGTAATCAAAATAGCATGGTACTGGCACAAAAACAGACATATTGATCAATGCAACAGAACAGAGAGCCCAGAAATAAACCCACACACCTACGATCAATTAATCTTTGACAAAGGAGGCAAGAATATACAATGGGGAAAAGACAGTCTCTTCAGCAAGTGGTGTTGGGAAAGCTGGACAGCCACATGTAAATCAATGAAGTTAGAACACACCCTCACACCATATACAAAAATGAACTCAAAATGGCTTAAAGACTTGAATATAAGACATGATACCATAAAACTCCTCAAAGAAAACATAGGCAAAACCTTCTCTGACATAAATTGTAGTAATGTTTTCCTAGGTCAGTCTCCCAAGGGAATAGAAATAAAAGCAAAAATTTAAAAAATGGACCTAATTAAACTTAAAAGCTTTTGCACAGCAAAGGAAACCATCAAGAAAACAAAAAGACAACCCTATGGAATGGGAGAAAATATTTGCAAATGGTGCAACTGACAAGGGCTTAATTTCCAAAATATACAAACAGCTCATACAGCTCAATATCAAAAAAACCCAAACAACCCAATTAAAAAATGGGCCAAAGACCTAAACAGACATTTCTCCAAAGAAGACATACAGATGGCCAACAGGCACATGAAAAAATGGTCAACACTGCTAATTATGAGAGAAATGCAAATCAAAACTACAATAAGGTATCACCTCACACCACTCAGAATGGCCATCATCAAAAAGTCTACAAATAATAAATGCTGGAGAGGGTGTGGAGAAAAGGGAACCCTCCTACACTGTTGGTGAGAATGTAAATTGGTGCAGCCACTATGGAGAACAGTATGGAGGTTCCTTCGAAAATTAAAAATAGGGTTACTGATATGATCCAGCAATCCCACTCCTGGGCATATATCTGGAAAAGATGAAAACTCGAATTCAAAAAAATACATGCACCCCAATGTTCACAGCAGCACTATTTACCATGGCCAAGACATGCAAGCAACTTAAGTGTCCATTGGCAAATGAGTGGATAAAGAAGATGTGGTATATATGTAATGGAATATGACTCAGCCATAAAAAAGAATGAAATAATATCATTTGCAGCAACATGGACAGACCTAGAGATTATCATACTAAGTGAAGTAAATCAAACAGAGAAAGACAAATATCACATGATATCACTTATATGTGGAACCTAAAAAAATGATAGAAATGAACTTATTTACAAAACAGACTCATAGAAAACAAACTTCTGGTTACCAAAGGGGGAAAGGGGGAGTAGGGATAAATTAGGAGTTTGGGACTAACAAATACACACTACTATATATGAAACAGATAAACAACAAGGACCTACTGTATAGCACAGTGTACTATATTCAATATCTTGTAATAACCTATAATGGAAAAGAATCTGAAAAAGAGCATATATATGTATATATATATATATATATATACATATATATGTATGTATCTGTATTAACTAAATCACTTTACTGTACACCTGAAACTAACACAATATTATAAATCAACTATACTTCAATAAAAAAGGAGAAAAAAGAACAAAAAAGAATATTGACTTCTCATCAAATTTAGGATATAAAGTCCTTAGCATGGCAAACACAGCCCCTCGTGACCAGTCCCTGTCTACCGGCCAGCCTCACTTCTAGCCATTTACTAGACACACACCACATCTCGCCATAGAATGGCTTTCAGTTCTTTAAACAAGCCACATTCACTCATATTTCTACCTGTGTGCTCCCTCTCCCTGGGTGCTCTTCCTTCAGCCTCCTGGGTCAATCTGGCCAGGTCCTCAACTTCCAGGAACCCTTACCTGCCCACCCCTGACTCCTGACCTCTTATCCTCCATCTGCCAGGTTAGGTACTCCTGCCCCAAACTCCCAGAGTCCTTGTCACAATGGTCTGCTGGTCCATCTTCCCCATGAGCCTGGGAAGAATGTGAGAGCAGGAACTCTTTCTCATCACTAGGTTCTTGGTCACTGACTGACCCATCGTAGGTGCTCAACACATATTTGATGAATGGAAGGCTTTTTAAAGGCTTTTAACAGTACTCTTCCTTTGGGGTACATGTCATATGTGTGCTGCCACAGGCCTGCTTCAGGCCCTGGGGTCACAGATCCCTCAACATGTTCCTCTACCATTTAAAATCTTCCAATGACTTTCAGTATCTGCACCTTAGAAAAGGTATAGCTAGAACCCATAAGCTTTGACTCAATGTAAGGAAGAATTTTCTTATACTCAGAGCTGTCTGAAAATGAATAGATGCTCTACAAAGTCTCCATCAATGGAACTTCATAGAGAGAGAGGACGGTCACTGGACAGGGACGCTCAAGAAAAGACAGAGGACATTTTAAATCCTCTAATTCCAAGGAAAAGCATCCCAGCTCCTAAGCATAACTTTCAGGCCCTCCCTCAGCTCAGTGCCAGATGCCTCTTGCCTCCCCCCGTCTTCTACAGATTAAACTCTAGCCTAGTCGGATAAGATTATTATACACCATCCCCGGAATTCTTTCTACAGTTCCTAGACACTATGTTTTTGCTCAAACTGTTCTTACCACCTGGAATACCTTTTCGCTTCATTTACAAGGCAGCCTGTCAAAATCACCCCACCCTCCAAAGCCCAGATCAAATGCCACCTCCTAAAGTCACAGCATCATGGAAAGTGAGAGCCAGAAGAGCTCGTGGAGATCATCCAAACACCTCCTCAGTTTACAGACAGCTCCCTCCCACCCCCGCCCCACCAAACAACAATGAAGGCTGCAAATTTAAGTCATTCAGCCAAGTTAGTGCCAGGACTATGATTCAAATCAGTACTGATTCCAAATTTCAACACATCAGAACACTGTCTCTGGCCTGCCAAGTCTAGGAGAACTAAACCATTTTGCTTATGCTTTTCTGCTGTAACACTTACCTATCTGCTTGGTATTGTGTTTGCATGAATATATGAAGACAGCTATATTACAGAGGAAAGGGCCCTCTATATTTGGAGTTATTCATGAGTTTAAATCTCACTTCTACCACTTTCTACCTGTGTGACTTTGTACACATTACATAACCTCTCTGAGCCTTGGTTTTCGTATCTCCTGGGTCTCAGCCCATATGGCATCTTCCCAGACTCTCTCTACCACCTATCTGATGTCATCACTGCACTCACATCACCATTTTCCATTGTTTCTATCACATTCTGAAATCGTCTTATTTATTTACTTATGTAGCTGAATATTAGATAATTTAAAAAGCAAAACAGTAAACAGAGTGACAGTAGGTAATACTATAATTTCACAGGTCAGCAAATTTTTTCTGTATAGAGCCAGAGAGCAAATACTTTGGGCTTTGCGAGCCATATGGTCTCTGTTGTGACTACTCCATTTTGACATTACAGCATGAAAGTGGCCATGGACAGTACATAAATGAATGAGTGAGGCTAGATTCCAACAAAACTTAACTTATAAAAACAGGCAGGAGACCAGATTCGGCTGCAGGCCTTAAATTGCCAATCCCTGGTTAACTGGAATAAGTTTCAAAAAACAAAAGGTCTTCATAAAATGAGTTTTATAGTGACATTACATTTGAAAAACATAGCATCTCTCACACACAGCTGGTTCAGCAGACTGTAGTAAAATGGAAAAAGGCCTACTCTACAACCCAATACTTCCTCTTCCAGCTCTGTTTCCTAGAGCCCGTTCATACATATTTCTGAGGATTCGCATACTGGGATATTCACACAGGATGAGGAGTGCTGTCATAAACAGTAGAATGGATAGATCACATGAGGTTTACTCATGACAAAATGCTATTCAGCAGGCAAAAGGAATGAGTTAAGCTTAATATATCTTAATGCAGACAAACATCAAGCAGTTTTGAGTTCTCTAGAAATACTCTAGAGAAACAGACTGGAGAATATAACATTTAATTAAATTTTTTTTTTTTTTTTTTTTTTTTTGTGGTATGCGGGCCTCCCTCTGTTGTGGCCTCTCCCGTTGCGGGGCACAGGCTCCG
>NC_041218.1:33458099-33469836 GCF_002837175.3 Physeter macrocephalus
GGCTCACGGGCCCAGCCGCTCCGCGGCATGTGGGATCCTCCCAGACCGGGGTGCGAACCCGGTTCCCCTGCATCGGCAGGCGGACGCGCAACCACTGCGCCACCGGGGAAGCCCCTAAATTTTTTAATGCACACAAAACAATTCTACATATTGTTTATGGGTATATTTTATGGAAATATATGAAAGCAAACTGAAAAAACAAAGTCGCTGGTACCTAAGGGGAGGTAAATGGTGTGAGTGGTAGTCACATGGGGTCTATAGCTTTATATTGTTTTATGATAAAAACCGTTAATTATTAATTTACTATTTGTTTTTATAATTAATTCTGGGTAGTGAGGCTGTTTTTTCATATACTAAATTTTTATACATTTTTAAAGTTGCTTCCTCAAACATAGGAAGCTCATTAGATGTACTTTTCATTTGTAATTCCTCAAGTCATGAAGACTTCGATTTTTATCATTTAGACTTTAATTAGTTTTCCTATTTTCTAATTGCCCTTTGAAGCAAAATTACTTCTTCCTGTTGGGGGTTTGACTCTGTAGCTCCTTAAAATATTGCTAGCAATGTCTGATTAGACAATATTTAGAGAATTTCCTCCAAAATTAATGTGAGTTAATAGATTTTAATATACTGCACTTGAATTGATAATGATGACAAGATAATAATAGCTAATCTCAGATGAACCACATCCTAGAGTCCCAATTTTCCTCCATTTGAGTTCCAGAGAATAGGGCCGCTGACAGACATGGTGTGAAGAGCTATAAGAATTATTATCTTACCTTGAAGGGTGCTTCAGAGTTAAATTGCCTCTAAGTCCCTCGCTCTCTAACCCTTATAGCTGGCATTGGGGTTGAGGTTGGAGCTAGGGTTAAGGGTTAGGCTTAGCTGAGACCACCTAACAGGAAAACTCTTCTGTCATAAAATTCCTTCTTGCTTCCTCTCCAGAACCACAAGGATTCCCATGACATATTGTTTTCAAAATAAAAAAGAAGGCACCGCACATATCAGTGGGGCTGCTGGAAAGGGTTCAACATGGGGCAGGAGGTATACAAAAGTCAAGAGCACCACTGCCTTTGGAATCAGATAGATCGGGTTCCCATTCAGGGACAGTGGAGTTTCTTGGCACCAGGTGAGCTGATTTTTCTCATCTGCAAGATAAGGATAATACCTAGTTCACAGTGCACCCAGACACGATCCGGGGCTCGGTAAATGTCAGTCATTATCCTTGCATGTTAACACCAGATACACTGCATTTTCAAGGTGCTATTTGTTTCGCTGTGTGCGACTAAGTTTCCTTCAGGGGTTTAACTGCGCAGTATAACATATCCCAATTCATTTATTTATTTTGAAATAATGTACAAAAAATAGCTTGGTGACATAATTAGCCTTTCTACTAAGAAACTCGAATGAAGGCATATGATAAACATAAAGGCCTGTTTTCTATAAGCTAAGTCATTCTAAATAAATCTTTAAAGTCCTATCTAGCATAGTTCTGTTTATTTATTGCCAGCTATCTTCTCTGCACTGGTAATTGCTTTCTCCTGGCAGTAAGAAATTTATATGCCCTGTTTTGCCCAAATATTACAGTTCACATACAATGAAAACACTAACTCTCCTATGATTCCTCTAATACCTAGGGGGAAGAACATGGGATGGGCCAGGGATAGAATTTCAGTTTCAATTTTACATCATCTGGCTATTGTCAGTTCAACTTTATTTCAATTGAAGAATTTGAGGCACTTCTGAGGTTAACATTTATGAGCTCAAATAGGGAAAAAAAGGAGAGTTAATTTACTGGATTTGAAATACTCTATGGACATAATTTAGAACTACAATCTGTATGCTTTTTCTCAGCTGACTTACAGGATGAAAACAACAGTTTAAACTTTTCAAGTTTGATTTGTATCTATTTAAACATTTTATTAGTTTAGCTATCCATGCATTGTTCTTTGAGTGAGAAAAGCAATGTGAAAATTCTTACATATTTTAAGGCAGAGGTAATTAAAAGAGATCCTCAGCCAGATTCCTACTGAGCTCAATGCAAGCTTGGCCTAATTAAAGTTTATAGAATTTGGCCTGTATTATATTCAAACAGCAGATACTATTTTCTTATAGTTGTAAGTTTGACATTATTTAATTACAGTTTCAAATAAAGGCATAAACAGAAAATAGAAAAGACACTCTGTATTGCATGCTTATTATTTTGTCATTGATTTTTACTGACACTAAGGGCCATGAAAGGAAAAAATGAATTGTTTACCAGTGTCCTCAGAGGCCCATGAGAGTTCCAGTTACACAGACCACTCTAAAATGCAGTCCTGAGAGGCTTAAACATATATTAATAAGAAAACATCATTTTCAGATCTAATCTAAAGGAAAATATTAAGCTGCATCTATTGCAAAGTAACATGACCAATACATGATATGCATGGACAGTTAGTTAAATCACCAGTTAACTAGTTCTTCACTGAACTGAGCACATGATGTAAATACATTCATCACTGAGAACTGGAGAGGAAAGTAACAGTTGTCGGCATGATAGTGAATCATCCAATGAGAGCTCGGTATGACCCCAAAACTCAAAGGGCTGGAAGGTTACCTAAATAATTATCTACTTTTCTTGTCAAAATTATGCCCAGTTCATTACAGAGAAGGAAATTTTCCTTAAAAATTTCTAGTGAACGAGACGAGCTTTGCATTTATACAGATCCTAACAAAAATATTTTCAGTATAAGACTTCCTCTTCCATTTGTTATTCAATCCGTTAAAGATAAAACAAGGACAGCCCTGGTCATACGTTAGGAATCTTCAAAGATTCTCTTCTTCAACCTCTACCTTTCTCAGTGACATTTTTTTTACAACCTCGCTTTAAGACATCTAAGAACATTTCTTTCCAAAAGCAAGGATCTGATAGCACCACTGTCTCATCTATGTTATTGTATATTTGTAAAATTTCCTTACTCTAAACTCTATGGTAAACTGCAGTTTCAAAAACCCTGAGGGTGAAGCTGGAGAAGAGGGCAGGGAAGAAGTCAGCCTCATCCTGTCTTGGGGAAAAGAATGATTTATAACGGTCCTCAAAACTGACAGGTAACACGTTGAGTAAAACATTTTCTTTATCATCTTAAACTGCTTCAAACAGGGCTGTGCCCTATCCCTGAATTCATGAACAAATCTGACCAATTTGATGCATATTTGAAATGGCTTGGAAGAAGGCCTGGTAACGGAAAACAGGACGATAAGCATCCTTCCCTCTGTGATGACATGGCATTGCTCTCCTGTTCCAGGAGTGGCCTCAAGGAGCAGCTAAACATACTGGCCAACAATTACTGTCAGAAAGGACTTTTTAAGCCAAAACCACAATAACTGTGTTTGGCAGACACCCTTCCACATTCACATGGGTAATGGTAAATAACTCTAGTCAGAAGATTAACTCATTTGGTTATCTAGGGCACAGTTATTAACAAATACTCGCCCTGGCAGGCATCTCACAACAGGGTCAAGTGGAAAGTTTACAATTATGAAAGATTCTTTTATAGCAACAGGCAGAAGGTCAGTACTTCAACCTCTGACTGCTCTGTAATCACTTTGCCTTCCAGTGTTCTCTTTCCTCCCCAAGTCTTTCCACTCAACCCTCCTGAAACCTGAGTCCATGATATACAAATTCCCCAACACATCCATAAGCTATCTACAGAACATGAGCCTGAGTTCACTGCTTCTGTAAAACTTATGTGTACCAGCAGGATGTAGGGCTGGCTTCTCCTAGTTCCCCAAAGCACATCTAGACCATTACTGCTCAGTCCTGGGGCAGCAGTTTCTGGTCCTGTGAAGCTCACGCCATACTGCTCCAGTACCGGCCACCATCCTTTGATCGTGTTTTCTATCAGATAACAGATCCTCATACACTAAAGATTTGGGCACCTGTCTCCATATTCTCACTCTGAACTTCAAGTCCTACCCTCAGTGTACATGATTACAGTCCAAATAAACATCCCCCCTAGTATCCGAGATTCTCAAGTGTTTTACCGTCTCTAAGGAAAAGACTGTCCCTCTACTGCAATTAAGTAACCCAAGGTCATAGCCAAACTCCAGACTTTGACATCTAGATGTGGCCCATCTATGCAACTCTCTGACCAGAATGTACCAATCTCTAGTTATCTTACACAATTACTCACACTAAACTTCCTCTCTAATTTCACTAAGACCACCGGTGCCTCATCCTGTCCACTTTTTTTGGTCCTTATCTCTCTCAGGCCATTCCCATTATTCTTAGTTTTTTTCTTCTCCTAGCTTCCATGGTATCACACTTTCCTGGTTTTCCTCCTATATTTCCAGGTGCTCTTCTCAGAAGCCACTGGATGCTTCTCCCCTACCCAGCCTGTCAATGTTGGAGACCACAGGGCTCACTTCTTAACCTTCTTTCTTCTCTATCTACATCTCTACACCCATGATCTCACTCAATGCCATGGCTTTCACTCCCACATATGTTGATAACTCCCAAATTCCTCACCCCTGAATTCCAGACACATACCCAATTGTTCCTGATATCTCGACCTGGAGGTAAAATAGGCCATTTCAAACTTAACATGGCCAAAGCAGAATCCCTGCTTTACCCTGAAAATCTGTTCCTCTCCTATTTGTCCTCCTCTCCACAAATGCTATGAACATCACGAAGCTGCTCAGACTAAAAACCTGTGGACTCCTAGGTTTTCCTTGACTATATAATTTCTTTCTTTCCACATCCAATCCATTCAGTGGTTCATTTTTTCAACTGGTTATTGAGAGGCTACTAAGTGCCAGGCACTGCTCTACTGGGAAACAGTAGTAAACAGATTAAAAAAAAAAAAAAAAATCCCTGCCTTCCTGAAAGTGACATTTTAGTGAAGGGAGATAGAAAATATGCAGATAAATATAAAGAGAGACTCTCAAGTGGTGACACATTCTAAAGAGAATGAATAAAGCTGGGAATGAATAAGGTTAGGGAATGCTGGCATGGCAGGCAGACGATGTTTTAAATAGAGCAGTCGGTGAAGGCAGCACAGGGAAGGTGGGATTGCGAAGGTAGCATTTAAGCAGAAACTAAAGCGGGTGAAGGAGCTAGTCATGAGACTGGAAGAGGAGAATTCCAGGGAAGGGTTCCCCAAGTAAAGATCCTGAGGTGGCAGTGAATCTGGCGTGTTCGACAAACAGGAAGAAGGCCAGTGTGGCTAGATCACAGTGAACACAGAGCAGAAATGAGGGTTGGACTGTGTAGAGTCTTCTAGGCCACTTGTAGGGTTTAAATTCAGAATGAAGGTTTTAAGCCAAAGAATGACATGGTCTAACATGTTTCAAATGGTTCATCCTAGCTGCTGTGTGGAGAGTAGATGCAAGGGTACAAGAGTGCAGGCGGAAAGACCAGTTGGAAGGCTCTTATAATCCAATGTAGGGTAATGATGGGTGAGATCAAGGGAGTGGCTATAGATATAGTAAGGTGTCGGGTTCTAAATCTATTTTAAAGGTAGAGCCAATAGAATTTTCCAATATTCAAATCATATTGATTCTATGTCCAAATATATCTCAAATCCATCCACTCCTCCACTGCCACCCCCAATTCCAAATCTTCATCAGCTCTTGTCTGGAGTACTACTGTAACTGCTCACCTGGGCTCCCTGCCTCCATTCTTGCCCTCCATTCTCAACACGGTACCCAGCAATCTTATAAAATCATCAGTAAGATCACATCCCTCCTTTGTTCTACACACGTTTAAGTTTTACATACTGTATATTTACAGTGAAAACTAAACACCTTACTATTTCCTGCACAGCCCTGGATGACACAGCTCCTGCCTGCCTTTTCACATTCACCTGGTTCCAACCTTTCTTTCACTCACCTGGCCTCCTTTTCATTCTTGCCAAACTCTTTCCAGCCTCGAGGTCTCTGCTTTAGCTCTTCCTCTGTAACGTCTTTCCCCAGACCTTTAAGTGGCTGGCTCTCTCTCACCTTTCAGGCCTCAGAAATAAAGTTACCTCCTGTGGACACCTTCCTTGAGCAATTATCTGAATTAGCCCCTCTCCAGGTACCCTTTATCACAGTAGCCTTTTTAGTTCCTTCATAACATTCAACACAATCTGTAACTGCCTTTATCTCATGTCTCCTCTCCTCATCATAACTGCTCCATTAGAGCTGTAACTGTTGTCTGTCTGTTGTCTGCTCTGTACTTCGTGCCCAGAACTGGGGCTGGCACCTTGTAGGCACCCAAAAGACACCTGTCTCTAGAAAAGACCGAGTCCATCACCCCTTCTTCCTTCCCTCCCTCCCTCCCTCCCCTCCCCTAGAGCCCACAGTTCATTTCCTTTCCACTTCCTTGACAATCCCTCAAGTTCCTGACTTGTCTTTCTATCACACTCACCCAACAACACCTGACCTCTGATCAACCCAGATGTCCATCAGTTCTGCCCCAACATTCAGGCTAAAGGCCACAAGTGTAAGGTTTGGAGGAACAACTAAAATACAATGATCTCCAACCTCTGCTGGGCTGATGCTGCCCAGTAACCCTCAGTATTTCCCTGGTGACTTCTCTCCCCCACTCCACCACTCTCTTCATACTTCTAACCCAGCTCCCCCCAGTGAACTCTTAGCAGAAGATCTTGTCAACTATTAGTCAAGAAAACAAGTCAACAGGCAGGACCCCCTTCAATTCTTCAGCCCTACCCCTCCACTACAAATCCCATTCTGCATCCAGATACACCTGCATATTTCTATCAGCCACACATGGGGTCCCTCCTTTAGTCAATCCTTCCCTCCTGCGCTCTGGAATTCATCACTATGCACTCCTCAGGACCTCATTCTAGCAATGAGCCCCTCTCTTTCAAATATATGTTCAACTTTTGCCTTTCTTCTCAGTCTTTTTCCACCATCATTTGAACATGTTCAAGTCTTCTACTGCTTATGTGTTCCCTTCTAGGTATCATCACCTCTCTTTCCCTTTTATATACAAGCTTATTGAAAGTGTTGTCACCAGAAGACACATTACCTCACATTCAGCGAACAACGCAATGCAATCTATTTTATACCCTCTACATCCCACTGATCTTGCTTTTGCCAAATTACCAACCACCTCTTTGGAGTAAAATGTGACAAATATTGTCTCCATAATAAATATTTACCAGATACTTAATGTGTGACAAGTACTGCACTAAGAACTGTCTAGACCTCATATTCATGTTCCTTTCTTGCTATGGTTTTCACAGCACAACATGCTCCTAGATTTTCTTCCTATTTCAGCGGTCACTTCTTCTCAAGTCTCCTTTGATCAAACTATTCTGCACTCTTCTCCAAACCTCTTTTTAAATATTCACTCTTCCATATAGGATCCCATCATTGCTCATTGTTTTAATCATCTTCCATGCTGATCATTGCCAGAACTTCCTCCAGCCCAGGTCTCTCTCCTGAGCTCAAGGTCTGTATGTCCCAAAGCTTACTAGACATTTCCATTTGGATGACCCACAGGTACTGCAAAGCAGAATATCTGTAATTGAAATAACTCCATCTATCCTCCCCCACCCACTCCCAAAACCAGCTACTAATACTACAATCTCAGTCTCCATGATGGCACCGTTGTCTCCCCAGCTTCCCAAAAAGGAAATCAAGAAATCATCCATGACCTCTTCTTGTTCTCTCCCTCATACACCACTCAATGTCTTGAAAGTTAAAAAAAAAAAAAAAAAAAAAAAAAAAAGACCAAAAGAACCCTTATCTAACCAGTCTTCAACTTCTCTCAACTCTACCTCTGAAATCTATCAAACTAGGCCAAGGAGTTGGGGTTGTTCTACCAGGATCTGTTAAATTAAAGCCAGAGCATTCAGATGTATCTCCCCATCCCTGTAGGATAGAAGGCAAAGTTTATGAAAGAAACTATATAAGACAGGAGTGGCATTTCTCTCTTTCTGAAAGGAACATATGCTCAGAAGCAGCAGTGTAAAATGAACTCTTACTTTTTAGAGAAAGGTCTAAATAAATTTCCCTGTCTGAAATCAGGGATGTATGAGAGCATTAGGCAGACTTATTTATTAATAAATAAACTCCAAGTCTACTCCAGAAACCGTTAAGTATCTCACACCACTACAGTAAAAAAAACTCAGGCAAAGGACTTACAAACTGAGACGGAAGACTGAACAAGAATGTCTACCTACTCTCCCTCTCACAAACCTACTGAAATGATGGGAAAGTGGTACAGAAGGAGACAAACCAATACCTGTGATGAAAACAGCGAAGGGGGTGGGAGGAATGGCTGGCAGTCACTGAACAAGAGACTTTAACAAACTTCTCCAAGACAAATTACAAATGGGCATTGATTAAACTACAGCAGAGGAAGCAGAGGAAGCCTCAGCTGTTCTTCTGAGAAAAGACACAGAGAAGCTCCAAATTTGGAGTTGGCAGAGACAGAGAGCAGGAGTGGGTTGTAGAGCAGTGACCATACATGACTAAACACCTGACCACAGAACAGCTGGGCTAAACAGTCCTTCTCATCCCCCTGGGTTTAATGGAAATGAAATGACTGCCTAATCTCTCATCAGATGAGTGCTCACTAAAGAAACTGAAGATATGTTCAGGGTGGAAAAGAGCTTGCAATGTGGTCGCAAGATCTCAGTCAAGTCCTCTTGTTTGTGCATTTGGTGGGATGTGGTTAGGAAGTGATCCTGTCTACTCCCCACCCAGGCATCCATTCACCTATCCATCCATTCAACAAAAATTAACTGAGTAGCTATCATGTGCCAGGGAACAAGATGAAGTTCCTGCCCTTGTGGAATGACTTTCTAGTGGAGATGCGGGACACAGACAACAAATAAGTAAGTAAGTAGGTAAATAAATAAATAAATAAATAAATAGAGATAATTTCAGAAGTGAAAGGGCAATAAAAAATAAGACAGTAATATGACAGAATGATAGGGTGTGTGAGCGTGTTTGTGAGTATGCATGTATAGTGCTCCTTCAGCTGGGTATCATGGAAAGCCTTTTAAATGTAACATTTCAGTTGGACTTAAATGACCAGCCAAGCGAGGATCTGGAACAGAGTATTCCATGCAAAAAGAAATATGTGCACAAAGCCCCTAAGGAAGGAACAAGCAAGCTTAGCATACTCAAAAAGAAGCCCAATGTGGCTTTAGTCTAGCAAGTGAGGAAAACAGTAGCATAAGCTGAGTTTGGAAGAGTAAGCAGGGAGCAGATCATGTAGGGCCTTGCAGGCCAAGGAAAGCATTTGTATTTTATTCTAAATGTAATGGTAAATCATTGAAGGCTGTTAAGCAGGAAAGTAACAAGTTCTGATCTGAGTTTTTAAAAGTTACTTGGGGGACTTCCCTGGTGGCTCAGTGGTTAAGAATGCACCTGCCAATGCAGGGGACATGGGTTTGAGCCCTGGTCCGGAAAGATCTCACATGCCTCAGAGCAACTAAGTCTGTGCACCACACTACTGAGCCTGTGCTCTAGAGCCCACAAGCCACAACTACTGAGCCTGCGTGCCATAACTACTGATGCCTGCGTGCCTAGAACCCGTGCTCCACAACAAGAGAAGCCAATGCAATGACAAGCCCACACACCTCAACAAAGAGTAGTCCCCACTCGCTGCAACTAGAGAAGCCCACACACAGCAACAAAGACCCAACGCAGCCCCCCAAAATAAATAAAATAAATAAGTAAAAATAAAAGTTACTTGATTACGTTCTGTGGAAGGGACTCTAGAAGGAGAGCAGCATTAGCCTGGAGACCACCTGCATAGTACGGATGAAAGATAATGGTGACCTGAACGAGGATCACAGCAGTGCAGTTGAAAAAAGGTGAATATGGCAGTAGAGCTAACAGGACTTATGCACATTAACTGAAAGTGGAAGGTGAAGCAAAGAGAGGAGTCCAAGGTGTTTGGGAGTAGAAAAAGAGGAGGTAACTACCTTTACTCTACCTAGGCAGTAAAAATTTTCCTAATGGGAGAGTATAGCAAGATGCTCTACTAGAGACTATGCTTGCATTCAGAGGGCTCAATAAGACTCAGGTCTCAGAAAGTAGCCTTGTGCACCAGTGGACTCTTGAGTCACAAAGGCAATATCGCTAAGCCCAGGGAGAGGGAGAAGGCAATGGGGGTATCTGCTCTTAACAAGTAGGACAGACAACTATCCAGGAAGGAAATATATTCAATGCTTTCGTATTGATTATTTAAAAAGGAAACCCAAGAGACCCAACTCATTGGCCTCCCTGGTTATCACATGCACTGCTGGCTTTGCCTGCTTTATGGTTTCTGTTCCTTCTGGCCCAGGTCAGCCAAAACGTCTTTTTTCAATAATCACGTCTCTGTTCACCCTAGAAGTCAACAGCTTCACTGGCTCCTGGTCACAGAAGCAGCCCAGCCAACCAGTAGAGACTCAGACATCAGTGTTCCCTGCACATCTCACAGAAGGAAAAGCTGCTTACAAATTTCCCTGGTTGCTGCATGAGCTAGAGAGGGTACAGGCACAGGCTAAGTTAACTGTACCATTTGGGAAAAAGATATAGACATTGATAAGCTTAATAGCTGATCAAGAACATAATGGACATATATACACTACCAAATGTGAAATAGCTAGCTAGTGGGAACCAGCCACATAGCACAGGGAGATCCGCTCGGTGCTTTGTGACCACCTAGAGGGGTGGGATAGGCAGGCTGGGAGGGAGATGCAAGAGGGAGGGGATATGGGGATATATGTATATGTATAGCTGATTCACTTTGTTATGAAGCAGAAACTAACACACTATTGTAAAGCAATTATACTCCAATAAAAATGTTAAAAAAAACCCCATAAATATAAGTATGGATCCTAGTTAGTAGGGACCACAGGAATAATAAAACAGAATTTTTAAATATTGAACTGGCAGATCTATTCAATGGAAGAGAAGAAAGGAAGAGGAAAAGTATGACGGATACAAAATATGAAAGAAAAAAATGACTCTAAACAGAATAATAATGACGATAAACACAAATGGGAAAACATACCAACCAAAATACAAAACTGTCAGATTTTGAATAAAGACAAAAATAAAGAAAATATTCAGCAAAAATTTTACAGATACAAATGGTCCATCAAAAAGTTACAGAAAACTTGATTACAAAATGTGGAAATAAATATACCAGGCAAATCCAAATCCAAATAAGCTAGAGCAGCCCACCTTAATACAAGTTAAAAAGAAAATCAAGGCAGAAAAGACTAAGGGACAAAGGAGGGGCATTATATACTCAATAATCAGTAAGACAAAATAATTATCAACGTAAATGCATTTAACAATATAGCCTCAATATATATAGAGCAACAATTAACTGAACATGGAAAACAGCAGGTAAGTAAACAATTAGAAATGAATACTCTTATCATATACTTCTCAGAAACTGATAGAGCAAACAGAAGTTTTTGCTAAGACAGAAGATTTGAATAACATGGTTATTAATAAGCTCAAACTAGTAAATACATATAGACTTTTATAACCAACAGAAGCATACTCCTTTCAAACAGATATAAAATTTATGAAAACTGACCATGTAACTAGGCCTCAGAGGAGGCCGCCATTAAATTTTCCCCAAATCAATATCATACGATCTATGTTCAATAAATATACTATTAAAAAAATTATAGCGCCCCGGTCTGGGAAGATCCCACGTGCCGCGGAGCGGCTAGGCCCGTGAGCCATGGCCAATGAGCCTGCGCGTCCGGAGCCTGTGCTCCGCAACGGG
>NC_041218.1:33469882-33497851 GCF_002837175.3 Physeter macrocephalus
AGAGGCCGCAACAGAGGGGGGCCCGCATACCCCAAAAAAAAAAAAAAAAAAAAAAAAAAAAAAATTATAAATCAATGATAAGGGGCTAAAAACACACTATGTGGAATAAGAGGAAATTATAAGGAAATAGATACTTATAATCAAATGGAGCTACGTGTTTAACTTAAGAAACTGATAAAAAGGCAACAAACACAGAGAATGGGGAGGGGAGAAAGAAGAGAAGGAGGAGAAAGGAATAGTACAAATATGGACAGTAAAACTGGAATAAAGACAAAAAAGTTGAGTAAATAAATAGAACCAAATCCTAGTTCTTTTGAAAAGTTTAATAAAAAAGACATGAAGCAACTGACAAAGGATTAATCTCCAAAATAATACAAGCAGCTCATGCAGCTCAATATCAAAAAAACATAGAACCCAATCCAAAAATGGGCAGAAGACCTAAATAGACATTTCTCCAAAGAAGATATACAGATTGCCAACAAACACATGAAAGGATGCTCAACACCACTAATCATGAGAGAAACGCAAATCACAACCACAATGAGGTATCACCTCACACCGGTCAGAATGGCCACCATCAAAAAATCTAGAAACAGTAAATGCTGGAAAGGGTGTGGAGAAAAGGGAACACTCTTGCACTGTTGGTGGGAATGTAAATTGATACAGCCACTATGAAGAACAGTATGGAGGTTCTGTAAAAAACTAAAAATAGAACTACCATATGACCCAGCAATCCAACTACTGGGCATATACCCTAAGAAAACCATAATTCAAATAGAGACATGTACCACCACGTTCATTGCAGCTCTATTTACAACAGCCAGGACATGGAAGCAACCTAAGTGTTCATCGACAGATGAATGGATAAAGAAGATGTGGCACACATATGCAATGGAGTATCGCTCAGCCATAAAAAGAAACGAAATTGAGTTATTTGTAGTGAGGTGGATGGACCTACAGTCTGTCATACAGAGTGAAGTAAGTCAGAAAGAGAAAAACAAATACCGTATGCTAACACATATGTATGGAATCTAAAAAAAAAAAATGGTTCTGATGAAACTAGGGGCAGGACAGGAATAAAGACGCAGAAGTAGAGAATGAACTGGAGGACACAGGGAGGGGGAAGGGTAAGCTGGGACAAAGTGAGAGAGTGGCATGGACATATATACACTACCAAATGTAAAATAGATAGCTAGTGGGAAGCAGCCGCATAGCACAGGGAGATCAGCTCGGTGCTTTGTGTCCCCCTAGAGGGGTGGGATAGGGAGGGTGGGAGGGAGACGCAAGAGGGAGGGGATATGAGGATATATGTATACATATAGCTGATTCACTTTTTTATACAGCAGAAACTAACACAACAATGTAAAGCAATTATAGTTCAATAAAGATGTTAAAAAAAAAAGACACACCCCTGTCAAGACTAATCAGCAAAAATAAAAGTAAAAAGAGGCAAGTAAAGAGAATACAAAATGAAAAGGGGGGACAAACTACAGACATAATATTTTTAAAATTATGAAATACCATGATAAAAAGCAATATGCAATGAATTTGAAATATATATAACACATATATAGTGTTTAAAACAGGCCTAGTACTGAGATAAATGGGTGTAGTCATGTACTGCTGATGAGAATTTAAACAATCACAGGCAGCCATTCTGGGAAGTGTACTGGCAGGACAGGATGAAATCCACATTCGTATGCCTAATATCCAGCAATCCACTCCTGGGCATACACCCCAGGAAAGGCTTCTCGCATGTCTATCAGGGTGTTGATAATGGGAAGCTGGAGGCAATATGGGGGCCCTCACTAGGGGAAAGGTTAAGTAAAACAGAGTAAGAGCGTAATAGGGAATAGGACACAGAAGTTAGAAATTGCAAACATATACCAGAGGGACGAGAAGTAAACATGGACAGACCTGAAAAATAAGTGTTGAGTGGAAACGGTAAGAAAAAGAAAATCTATAGATATGTAAGTTAAACACATACTGCATTACATACTTTGCAAGACTGTGACGGTCCTGGTCTCTCTAAAATCAATTAGGTTTTGCCTTCCTGGGATTTCTTAAATGAATAGTACTATAATGGGAGTTCCTCATCATCTATATTTCAGAAGAGATTCCATCAAACCCAGGGGTCCCATTATTTTTCCTCTATTTAATGGTTTCCTCACCTCAACAAAGCAAAAATCTGTTTTGATCCACAAAAAGATTAAGAAGCCATTATTTATGATAAAAATGAGTAATGTGCTCTCTCAAGTATAGCATGTTCAAAACTGAACTCAATCTTTCCCAAAAAACCTGCAGATTTCCACATCTTAGCTGATAGGAACTCCTCTCCTTCCATGGCAAAGTCCTTGGAAATATCCTTGACTTCTCTCTTTTTTTCACACGGCACATTGATAGATTAGCAAATCCTGCTGGTCCTATTTTTGAAATATATGTAGGAGCTGATCACTTCTCACCACCTCCTCTGCTACCACTCAGGCCTGAGCCACCACTGTCTTTCGCCAAGATTAACATAAGAGCCTTCCGATTGACCTCTTTGCTTCCCCCTTGCCACACAGCAGGCTGTAAAAATTAAGAGTGGTCATGTCGCTCCTCTGCTCAAAACCTTTCATGGCCCCCATTTCACCCAGGGCAAAAGCTGAAGCCCTTACTATGGTCCAAAAACCCTACATCATCTGTAATCTCCACCCCTCCCCTGGGATTACTCTGTTCCATCCAGAACCCTTTTGCTATTACTTGAGTGCACCAGTATACTCCTGCTTCAGGGCCTTTGGTGAAATGTCACCTTCTACATTACACATACCTGATCATTTTATTAAAACTGTGATTTCCATGGCCTCCACTCTCTGCCCACTGCCTTTCCTTACTTTCCTTATCCTGCTCTGTTTCATTGTTTTTCCACAGCATTTATCAATTTCTAATATGCTATGAAAATACATGCTTATTGTGTTTATTTTTGTCTCTTTTCTCTGCTAGAATGTAAAGCACGTAAGGTCAGTGGTCTTTGTTTTGTTTATTGATTATACCTATCACCTAGAACAGGGACTGGCATGAAATGGAGGTTCAATCCTTTTTCACTGAATAAAGGAATAGATGAATAACTGGATGGTTTAGTGCAACATGGGTAGAGGAACACCAAAATCAGGGCTGCAGCGTAGAAAGGAAGAGAGATGATGTGGAACTAGATAAACAGTGGGCATGACTGGAGCCACTGAATGAAGCCAGGATTGAGTCCTGGGAAGGTGAAACGCAGAACAGCAGGAATCCAAGAGAAGAAGTGGTTGTAGACATAGTGGAGGAGCAGAAGCCAAAGATGAATTGTGGAAAGGGAGGTCAAGAACAGCTGATTGGAGGAGGGAAGCTAAATCAAACTCCCAGATGACAGGCATCTATCTAGAATTGCTCGTACGCCAGCCATATACATTGAAAGCTCTACTCAGTAGTGGATACTACTCACCACATGGAAAAATGTGGCCCCAGAATATGAAAAACCGTGATAGTGACAGCTAGCTTATCAGCCATGAATTTATTATGCCACAAATAAGACTTTTATGTAAATGACAACACCTAAGGTAAATAACACTCTCATCTGCCTCAGGGATTATTTGCCACCAGCCCTTCACTCTTGAATAGTGAATACAGAGTACAATGCTGATGAAACTGCTTCATCGTTACTGATGCAACAAGGTAAGTCAATAATCAGTAAATCTATTATTTGCTCTTATTAGTTAAATAATTTTCCTTTCTATATAAATTATTAATTGCCAATTATTTATTGAATAAGTCAACTTAATATATCAGGCAAATCCAGAAAAGCAAATCATGATGAAACAAAAAGCAAAGGTCTATAAAGTTTTCAAAGTCATAGCCTTTGAAGATCAGTGAGTTACTACTGATAGCATTTGCTTTCAAGATTCACTTTTTCTTTATTTGTGAGTATAGCAAAGATAGAATCTAGAAAACATGCCAACAAACACTTCAGGAACACTTACTAGGAATTAACATATTTCACTGCACACTTTGTCTTTAGTTTAATGATATATCTGGTTGTCTTAAAAGCTTGAAAGTAACTATGTTCAAGTGATACTTGGTTGCCTGAACATATTAAAATGCTACTCTTCCCGCACCTCACGCCTACATAATGGTACTTGACTTCTTTCAACAATCTGCTTAACATCTTCTAAAACAATCCATCAACCAAGTTATTCATAATAATTCAAGACAATTTTAAGGAAAAAAAAGAAATATTGATAAAAGGGAAATGTGACCTGTGGAATGGAAAGGTGGAGGGAAGAAAGGAATGAAACTAGAGGATTTAAGAATAAGGAAAAAGAGATAAAAGGGAATAGAAATTAACCTCCAATATATCCAGCTAGAATTTTCCTCCTAAAAAGATCTTCCTATCTGTGCAATAAAAACAGAATTTCCGTTACAGAATATTCTCTAAATTTTTTTTTAACAATTTGGGAAGGGCATACCAGTTCTTTTTATAAATCATTAATTTCATGAAGATTTTTCTTCATGAACATAAGCAGACAAAAACGCAAATTAATAGTCCTTAATGTTCCAAAGTGTTTGATTAGTCCCAGAGGTTTATATTTTCTAAAGTGTGCTTTCATTAGAAGTGCTCCACTTCGCAAATCATTTAAAGCGCATCCTCCTGCTATTAATACCAATACTATTAAATTAATTCCCAAAGGTCAATTGCTTACACCCTAGGATACTTCTAATGACCTAAAAGGGATGATATATAATGAACATCTACAATAATATTCTAAATAGAACTTGCTTTAATTTACTTTAGTTTAAAAATAAATGTTACCACTTCTAAGGAAGGGAGAATATCAGTAGAATTAAACCAGTAACAAAGAGGTTTCTTAACAAAGGCTGGGAAACAAAAGTCACAGGTGCAAAGTGCTAACTGGGAATTTGTATGCCACAGCTCTGATTCAGCAACTCAAATGTTTTCTTGACTGTCTATCTACAAGATACTGTGCAGTGTGCTGAGAGGGACACACAAGAAAACTAAATACCATACCAGCACTCAAGACGCTCAAAATCTAATGCGCTTCACTTATCCTTGTGTATGCTTTTAAAATTTGGCTCAAAACCCCTGTCTCTCTCTGTTCATTGGCCCTAATCTCTCCTTAATGAAGGGATCACCTGAATAAGTGATTTGAGATAAAAATTGAGAACAGTGAAAAACAGGGATAAAATAATTGTGAAAAAAGAGATCGGGAGAAATGGCACTATATTATCTCAAAACCTGTATGTCTTCTTTAAGAGGGAGTCCCCACGGAAGAAGCTCAGAAAGTGAGCATCCCCATGATGGCTTAATTCTCATACGGAAACTTGGTTAAGATACAAATCAACTCTGCTCAAAATCCTTACATGATCAGATACGTATTTACAGGAGCAAAGAAAAGGGGGTGGAAGGATGTACGCTGAATCACGAATGTTGGTTACCTCATGAGATGGCACTGCAGGAGTGGAGAAGAGACCATAACTTCCTTATTCTTTGACTTGTTACAGTGAGTACAAATTATTCTTCCAACTTAATAGGACACCTATGGTGTGTTGAATTAAATGAGATGGTATATGTAAACTTCTTAGCAAAATGTCTGGTACATGGTAATACTCAATATGTAACTTACATGACAAAAACTGAAAACGCTCCAGTTCTCAACTGGGAATCATGGAAATGATGCTGAAAATGCAGGAAGGATACAAGCCCAGGGCTGAGGTACCTGCAGTTTCCTCTCACTATTTTTTATAAAGAGCCCCGACTAAGAACAAAAGAAGGGTGTTTAGCAGTTATAACCTTTACCGGCTAGACTGAGAAAGGGTTTAACATGGTCTAAAGAATATAAAACATGCCTTCAGCTAATCTGATATAGGTAGTGAAATTTAGAAAGAATAAAAGTATTGACAAAGAGTCTATATTTTGCTTTTATATATAACGTGGTGTTGTGGGTTGAACTGTGTCCTCCAAAAAATATATTGAAATCCTAACCCTTGGTACCTATGAAAGTGACCTTATTTGGAGACAGGGTCTTTGTGGATGTAATTTAGTTTTAGTTTTAGTTTCAAAAATGGTAAATGTCAATAGATAAACCCACACAAACAAAAGTTTTGGGGTCCTTAGTAATTTTAAAGGGGTTCTGAGACCAAAAAGTTTGAGAACCACTGGTTGATATTAGCATCTATTTTTAATTGAAAAAAATGGAATCAAACTATACCTAATATTTATACCTAAATATATACCTATATATACAAACTATACCTAATATTTACCTTTCCTTATCACTTAACAATATATCTTAGACAGTAATGGTAAGAATAGCACACTAACTGAGTACTTATTCGTGAAGTCCTGTGCCGAGTGCCTTGTATGGATTATTCCATTTAATTCCTACACTAATCCTGTGAAGCAGGTACTCAACTAGCACCCTGGATATTTCTGGTGCAGGTGATTGGATTGGAAGATCACATTCTCGGAAATACTCATTAGCTATGTAACCTTGAACAAGCACCTATGTCAAGGGCTGTTATGAGAATTAAGTAATTTATATTTGTAAAGCACTTAAAATAACACCTAGAACATAATAAACACTACAGAAATGTTCATCAGCATTTAGATGGTATTTAAAACTCTGAGTCTAAATGTCGTCATCCAGAGTTGTAGATGGAAATAGAAAGGAGGGCTTAGGACAGGCCAGGGGACACTTCAAATTTGGTAAGTTAGGAAGATGAGGAGAATCTAGCCAGGAAGACTGTGATTTCAGGAGAACTTAGAGAGCATGGTTTCCTAAAATAAATAAAATGTTTTAAGAAGGTTGTGATGACCTGTGTCAAATGAGAGGCCAGGATAGTGAAAAAGGTAGTGTTGCAGAGAGAGAGGGTGAAACAGGAATCAGGGAGAATGACTCAGAGGTCTACAGAAAACTACCAAAAGGAGGCAAAACAGGTGGTAAAGTCTGAGAGCTTACAGTCAACTTTCAAAGGAGCTTTAGATGTTAGGGAAGAGAGGCAGACGATGATCTGGAAGCATGGACAAGGACCAAGGAAGACCGCTACCCCATATCAGGCCTTTATATTTGCCTCTGTTTCTTTCTTATCCCTCCAACTAGGACACCGCCAAAATCTTTAAGTTCATTTACACTTCATACCCCAGGATACCTATTCAGGGAATCCCATATGAGACAAAATAGCTCCTCAAACCAGCCTGGTCCCAGGTCAAGGGTTCTAGTAGGAGCTAATCAATTCTAGGGACGTTTTAGAGGTTTGTACCCACCATAGGGGAAACTCAGACTACCAACAAGCAGAGTGAATAAAAATCTGATGTCTGCCCTAAAACATGTCTACTCACTGTAGGATTCTCTAGATCAGTGGTTCTTAATGGGTAATGATTTTGCACACCCCCTCCCCTAGGGGACAAATGTCTAAAGACTAGCAGTGTCTAGAGACATTTTTGGTTGTCACACTGGGGAGGAACAAGGCGGTGGGCTGCTACTGCATCTAGTGGGTAGAGGCCAGCAATACTGCTGAACAGCCTATAATACAGGACACCCACAACAAAGCCATGTGGCACAAAAGGTCAATAGTGCCAAGACTGGGAAATCATACCCTAGACCAAATGACCTGGGGCAAGAGGAGCTTTAAGAGGGTCCTCTTATCTGGGCACACAATCCCACCCATACCAGTTTACACCAATTCTGACTGAGTACGGCTAAGGGGCCAGACCAGTCAGCCTTATGAATTCTATTTCCAATCTACTCAAATAGGTCCAGGGAAAGACAGAGGAAAAATTTGAGGTTAGCTAAATGGTAAAAGTTAAAAAGAGAAAAATTGTGTCATATATCAAATGTTAATAAAAGAGGCGGGGAAGAACAAAACAACAACAAAAATAAAATAAAATAAAAATTTTAAAAATTAAGAAAATAAAAGAGGCGAAATTCCCCCAAATGAGAACAAGCAAACAGACTTTCTTTAAATTTGAAAAAGAAAGACTTTCTTTAAATGTAACTCTTTTCATTTTGAACAATAAGTAACACCTTATAGTGAAGTTCAAAAGCCACCATGCTCTCTTATTAGCTCTATTCACTGCCAAACACTCCTTCAGTAAGGAAGGTGCTTTTGTATTCTTGACTGCAAAAGGAAGCTAATTAAAGTGAGTTTTTGAGAAAACATCCTGGGAATTCAAAATAATTAATGTGTTGCTTTCAAAACGAGAAACCATGAATCTTGACATTTAGGAGCCTATGTTTTCTTACGTCATCAATATTTCACTTACAGGATCAATATTTTGATCCATAACCATCGACAGCTGGCCTTCCCAGCATTCCCATTCATTCTCTTTCAGGATAAATCACCAATGAACAGTTTTTAACAGTTTTCCCTTTCTTAAGGGATTGCCAGAGAAATGTTTTAAAGAGTCTACTTTCTACAGGGAAGGCATTCTGACTCTGCCATTTCTATGTCCACTTTAAAATCTGCTCTAGGAAAGTTTCGACTAATGCACACGGGGCAGGATGGCTCTGTCTTAATGAAAACTTAGATCCTCCTGCCCTAACGCTTTATCAGCAGGCTGCCTGGAACCCAGCGTGCTGTTTTATCAGAGGAAGCTTCCCAGCAAGATGGTTCGTGAGCACGTTGTTGAAGGAGTGGCCCCTCAGGGAAGTCCCTGTCTACGCATGACCCGTGACCTGAGAGGAGCCAGGCTGGCCCAACTGTCTGCTGCAGGGCGGGGACCAGCTTCGGCTTTAACAGAGAGAGGGACCTCAACCTCCCCTCCTCCGTTTAGGGTTCCAGCAGTTTCTGAAGGAAAGAGCACTTTGGATATTTCTCTTCAAAACAAATCTCCACCATGTCTGACAGTGTCCTTCACTGGACTGTTACAAAACTAGGGCCCATATCTACTGGATGCTCTGTAGACCCAGTCAAAAGACGACATGTATTGGTAGTCTAATAATATGACAGATTTTCTTTTAGAAAAGTAACCCAAGAAATATATACATAGGATTATAGATATATACATGTATATGGATGTGTGTGTATACACATATGAAAAGAGAAGGAGAGAGACTAATTGATTCACTCAAGAAAAAGAAATCATAAATATCCCAAAATGCCCATCAAGGGAATAGTTCAGCAAATTAAGGCATAATTATGTAATGGAGAAAAAATAGGGAAAAAAAGGTAAGCACGTCTACTATATGCCAGGTGTTTTCACATTATCTCATTTCATTGTCCCCATGACTCCCTCAGTTACTCTTTTAGGTAAGAATCATTATCCCCAATTTACAGAAGACAAATGAAGAGCCCATGAAAGGGAAGGAAGTTGCCCTGAGCCACAAAGCTAGTGAAGAGCATAGCTGAGAGTTACTTGCAGGTTTTCTTACTCCCTGCCCAGCATTTGTTACACTGGATTCCAAATTTTCCCCCAAGATCTATTTGTAGACTAAGTCAATAAATGGGATTGTAAATATAAAATAAGGTTAAACAAAAATCAAACCACAGTATAGACATATTGCTTTTAATCATGTGAAATTTTATATGTATATACTAAAAATGATGACAATCAGCATGAGACTGATTAAAAAAACTAGAATTAAAATCATCTGAGTTTGTTTTTCCTATGAAATTGCTTAAGCATATAATAAAGAAAATCACCAAAATCTGTTCCTCCATGCATGCCTGTCCCAGGCTAATTAAGGTTAAGAAAAGGCAATAAATATAAAATACCTTGTTAAAGGTTGAATGTGGCTGGGCCACTTTAAGATAGAGAAATACCCCATAGTTCATAAAATTCTCAGCTCTTTCAGGGACTGGTAGAGTTTCTGCACTATATCAAAAGCTGGAATTTCTGCAAGTTAAAAAGCTTTGCGAGCAAGTCATGCTTCTACAGAAATCTCCTTTTCTAAAATTTAGCACTTATACTATATAACATTCTTTAAATTCTTCCTTTGACCAGAAGAATTTAATCCTGGGAGATTCCCCCTTGCAGTGGCTTTGCCTAAGAAGCATCTATCACCTTCAGTCAAGTTAGAATTATCTTGGAATCTCCCTCCTCTGTTCCCCTCCTCACGTCTGGTGGCTAAACTGCTGTTTAATGGAGTAGCCAGAACCCGAGCCAGAAGTATGGGCCTCACTTGGGCCTTCACATTATACTGTAACTTGCAGAAATAACCAGGGGTGAGCCTGGAGTGCAGGTCCCCACCACCAAAGAGTAACTGGGAATTTACATGAATTACTGCCCTTCCAGAGACAAACTGAGGAAAGGCTCACTGGGTTTACACAGTCCTGTTCCCAAACCCAAAAGCTGAGAACTGGGCAGGATGCCACTTTTATCTTACCCCTCGTTTCTTTTATTTTTATAATGGGCAGTTACCTGTCTCCTAATTCAGGAAGACAGTAGAAGAATAAAATGTTAACAAAGGCTTTCTGAGATTGTTTTTAAAAAGAAAATGGTATCTAAATACAATTCCCACTGGTGTCCGTTTCTTTATGAAAAGTATTTCTTACTATAAAAAAAAAAATGTAGAAGTAAAAGTTCCTCAACTGGTTTCCCTTAAAACCACTGTTTTTATTTAAAGTTACATAATAATAACCTCCTTTGGTTCTCTTTTGTTTTAAAACTCTCACCTATTTTCTCTCTTATTATGTTGACTACCACTAATAAAATATCCTGATTCAAGAACCTAGGAAAATGCTTGAAGTGACTATAATAAGATTAGATCATAATGTTATTAAACTTGAGAGTAGCAATTTGAGCCATAGTTTATTCAAATCTTCCTAACAGCCAAACCCCAAAAAAGTCAGTTAGCTAAAATGGCTGATCTCATTCTTGGCTTCTGGCTACAGTCCCAAAGGTCTAATAATAAGGATATCTACTGAGATTTCTTTAATAGGCCAGTCACTCTATTAAAAGCTTTGCATGTATTATCTCATTTAATCTTCACCACGCTCCTAAGTAGTAATCATTATTATTAGTGTATCGTTATTGCTAAAGTTACTGTTATCCCCATTTTACAGATGAGGAAACAGGACACAAACGAGTTGAGTAACTTGTCCAAGATCACTCATCTACTAAGTCTGGAGCTAGAACAGAACCCCAGACCTTATGGGACCACCACACCATCAGTGGTACTATCTGCTGTGGCCCCATTCAGTGGGTTCCTCCTCCTGCAAGTCAGGTGCATTGTCACTGTTCCCAAACATGAATTCAAACTCACATCTCTCATCATTTTCACTGCTTCTCTGGTCCTCCCGAGTCTTCTGGCACACATTGCTAGCCTTCTTTTGATGTAGACCAAGACATTGGTGTCTCGTCCTGAAGAGGGAGACATAAAACACCAAAACTTAAAAAAAAAAAACAAGAGCTTTCAGCTCAGCAGCAAGAAAAAATACAGAGGCATATTTTTCATGCCCTTAAAGGAAAACCTCAGAGAGAAGAGTCTGCTCCTTTGACTTTTCCTTACTGCTAGGAGCACTGACAACTTGGCTAATAGCAGAACGCAAACAGAGTAAAGTCAAAGTACTTAGACTTCCAAAGGTCAAATCATGTGACTATTAAGTCATGCTTTTGAGTTAGGATGTTGAATATTCGATAAATAAAATCATCTGCCACAAAGTGCTGGGAAAATGAACATACCCACATTGCATGAGGTTTACAAGCAAGAATTCCACATTCTTCTAGCGTGCATGCTTTTGGTGAAGATGCAAAGAGGTGAATCTCAGGTTGCATCCTGATGAAATATTTTTTTTTCCTTCTTGACATTAAGTCTGGAGAAGCCTCATCTTGAACTTCTGTTTTACATTATCCTTTCCCTAACACTAGTGACATCATAATCATCTCCAGGTCCCCAAAGCAGTCAATTTTAAATGGCAACATAACACATTCCAGATATGACAATAGACCATGCAACAAAATGAAAAACTACCCTAAGTGTTAGAGAAAGTACTGACAAGCTAAATAGTTGTAATAATAGTCACTAAAACGGCTCTTAAAAAGTACATTAACAACTTCTCATCTTAATCTCTTATTTAATTATGTGTATTTCTGGATATGTTTCCAGACCAGTGAGAACATGTATGTACTTAATCCTCAATAAAATTACCATGTTTTAGAAAAATATGACACACCTGTTATAGATTAAGTATATGTATAATATGCAGCTATTAAAAGATGTTAAGACCAAAGTCCTAACATTTCAAGTTTAAAACAATGAGAACAAGATGTGTGCTGAAAATCTGCCAAGTACCTACAAATTACTTTAAAGATGTGATTATATTTTTTTGGATAGATTTAGGCAACAGGTTGAAGGGATTAATTTACAGAAGAAAAGAAATAAAGAAAATTTCTCAAGTTATATTACAGATTATGTAATTTTATGTATTAATCCTCATTTAATTCACAAAACAGACATTTACTATATATGTCTTCAAAATGCACTGTGTTATACATAATTTTTTTTAAAAAGCAAGATATAGATGGTGATTAGAGGCTTGATTAACATATATACTTCTAAGAATAAAAATTAAAACCTGTGTATTGAGGGGTTATGTGGACAGACTTATATACACAGGCCACAATGCAAAGATCTCACTGTACCTTAGTCATAGGGACTAATACATTCAGTTTCTGCACCAAATCCAGGCTTAACACTAAAACTTAATTTTATAATCTCAAATATGAAGGAGATACACTCCTACTCTCCAAGACGCAGGAGAGAGAAATGAGAGAAATTCCATTTTAAAGAAACAACCCAAAGTTTGGTTAGACAATGAAAACACTCCCTCTCACAAGGATCACTAAATTTCTGCTTAAACAACCAACAGATTGACAAGTCAAGGAGCTCAAGAAATTCCAGAAATGATTTTGTTGTCTTGTTTTTATACCATTCCCCCAAAATAACACTGACTCTCAGTTTAGTGTACTAAAATGAAAGGTCTCATTTTAAAGTTATGTTAAATAAAAGAAACCATTATTTTAAATAATTTAAATGTAAAAAAGATACATAATTAGGAATTCATGGCTCTTTCTCCCTAGGAGCCAACAGCAGTGCTTCCTAAATAAGAGCTAAATACTGAGACAATCACCAATAGCTGTTATATTCTTAGCTGTCCTATTACAACCCATGCTGTAGAAGACCCATAAGACAAAACCTCTGATAGCATTAACACTAATTTAAGGCCTGTTTCCCAATTAGGATTTAAAATTATGGGGCAGAGAAGAAACTGATAAACAGAAATATGTAAGAATTCTGAGGAGAAAAAGGGTCACCATTAAAGGTTATTACCTTTATTTCTAGAGTTAAAAATCTATGGGCAGGCATGAAAACATGAACAGTAATGAAGCTATAAGTTAATTATGTGGTGTGCTCTTGTGGGGAAGAAAAATTAATAAAAACAAAGAAAGGCAAAAAACAATATTTATCCGAATCGAGGAAAGAAGTCTTTTGAACTGGACTGAAAATTTCCTCTGATTAATCATGTTACAATTCTGATCCCCCAGCACGCCAACCTGGAGGAAACCTTACTATGTTGGGCTTCATACTGGGATCCATGATGCTGTAGCTGCTGAGAACGCCGGTAACAGCCGTCTCCAGCTTTCAGGGCCTGCTTAAACAGCTTTTCTGCTTCAGCAATGGTTGTTGCTTCTTCTTCAGCCAAGAGAATATAAGCAGTTGCACACCTGTCCATTCAGATAACAGCCGCCATCAATTACACATCCAAGGACATTGTAATAGCTGTAGGAGTGCATGCAGAAGGGCAGGAGTTATGCCAAAACATGCAGAGTGGCCAACTGGTTCATGCACCCCTGTTTGTAGTTGTTGACACAAAATAATGGTACAAAAGAAATGTCTGTGTTTTAGCTTGAGAGGTAGGATGAGTAGTGTTAGGAGCATATGGACTCTGCCCCTTATTAGTGTGTCACTTTGGGCAAGTTATTACTCTGCCTCCCTGACGGAGAACAACACGGGATCCACTTGTTCACAGCGTTGTTGTGAAGGTTAAGTAAGGTGATGCATGAAAAGTGCTCAGTACAGTAGGAGCCAGCATGTGGTACATGCTCAACAACGTCAGCTAACGATGGCAATGACAATAGCTGTTATTCAACATCTTCTGACACTCAAAGTTAGAGATGCCATAAAGTTCACTTTTATTTACTAAACACAGATTCTCTTTAGTCTAAGGATTTATTCAGAATGAGAAATTCATTAAATCAAGTAAGTTATTCATTTAACAAGCAGTGCTCCAACATTTCATTACAGTTAGCACTGGTTTTCTATGTCAGAGAAGAATACTGGAAGAACCTACAGGTAGAGTTATTTCAGAAGAGCTCAAAATTAGATTCAGCCTCAGTAGCAAACAAAGGTTAAACCTCACACCTTTAACAATAATAGCTACCACCTGTTGCTTAGTTTATATTAAGCACTGTACCAGGCACTTAACATATATCATCTCATTTAATCCTTTCAACAACCTCTAACATAGGAAGTCAGAAAGGATAAACACTCAACTAACGAACAAGGGGAACTCTTGAAAATTTAAACCTTCCAAATCATAGAACAACAACCCAAATGCCAAAGAAAGGCAATGTAATAAGGAAATGGTGAGGCCAGAGCAGACCACACAGGTCCTGATCTGTACATATCCCTTGGCTTTCTCCACTGCCTCTCTTGTGGTCATTTCCCTACTTATCAGAACCTCCATCAGACCACAGGAGAGAAAATAAACAGAAAGTGAAACCAAACGTTACTTCTACTATTCATAAACTACAACAGCCAGGTAGGAAAAGGAGGCTGAATTTATGGCTTAAGTGAGATTTGGGGTTACTAGTTAATCTGAGCCTTGAGGAGGGGTCTTGTAAGTTCTTTAGCCAGTCCCTCTAATTTCAGGCAGGACTGATCAATAGGGCTTTAAACTGAATGCAGTGAGGTAGGGAGAAAAAAATGCCCAGAAAAAAAGCTGTAAAACCAATGATTGTGGAGGGCAGCAGATATGACTTGGAGAGAACAATTATGATGCTAAACCTGCCCAGTGGGGCTTCCCTGGTGGCGCAGCGGTTGGGAGTCCGCCTGCCGATGCAGGGGACACGGGTTCGTGCCCCGGTCCGGGAGGATCCCACATGCCGCGGAGCGGCTGGGCCCGTGAGCCATGGTCGCTGAGCCTGTGCTCCGCAACGGGCCAGGCCACGGCAGTGACAGGCCCGCGTGCCGCAAAAAAGAGAAAGAAAAAAAAAAAAACTGCCCAGTGATTCATTGGGAAGCAACACTTCAGGCTTCAGACGCTGACACGTAAATATAGGTCCAGGGTAATGAAGTGAAAATTGAGATTATAATACTGAGTGGTGGACACAGTATCAGAGGAATTAGCTATAAGATTATAGTTGGTGGGCTGGGAACTCAAGACAGGTTGGGGCTAGCTTGCTTGCTTTGTTTATTTATATTGCAAATAGCACTCTTAGGAGGAGAGGCAGAGTAGCACTACTGGCCAAGAAAACATACATCTATGTAGAAACTCATGAGTCTGGGGTAGAAACATGCTAAGAGCTTATGAGTGAAGGATAAAGGAAAGAGCAATAGAAGTGCTAATGGTTGGGGAGTACAGAACAGACTGCTCAGCTCAATGGAAGATAGAGATGATGCATCCTGTCACAACACAATACACATACAGAAGCAAGAAAGTATGGTGATGGGGGTGTCAACCATCCAGATATCTGCTAGAAGAAGTCTCATTTGGTTAGAAGTAGGGCACTCAACAGGTTCTTGACTTACTTTGGTAATAATTTTATCTCCCAGATGGTAGAGGAAGCAATTAGGGGAACTTCAACTCTGGACCTAATTCTGACCAAGAAGAAAAAAATAGTTGGTGAAATGAAAATTGATAGGAACATTCAGAGAGAGTTACTATGTCATTTCGGACTTTAGGAAAATCAGAGAAGGTCAGGTGGACTTCAAAAAATTCAAAGAAAAGAGGCGTGATTCAATGGCATGAGACGCAGAAGGAAAAATGGTTTAAGAGGATTAAGCAGCTTCCAAATGTCTAATCAAAACTGCAATCACAAATGATCCTCTCAGGAAGAAAAGAGGGGTGACAACTAACCACTATGGCTGCACAGAGATCTCTCACAAGGTCACATTTCTAAAGGACATGTAAAAAAAGATGGAAAGAGGGCATGTAATGAAGGGCTACAAGAGAAATGAGCTTTTCAGAATAATGTCAGGAGAGCTACAACTCCACATTAGCTGAAGTTTGCAAAACAAAATAAAGGCAAAACAAAAAATGCTAAAGACAACCATCTATTCCCTGTTTTTAAATTATGTTTAAGGCCCTATCACCACCCCCACTTCTCCAAAACCATGACAAATATAAATAAGCAAAAAAGACAAACAACACAACAACAACATCAAAACAAGGAAAGTTTATAGTTAGTAGCAGCAGATAATAAAGAGAAAACAAAACTCTCTAACTCCTATTTTGTTCCTGGTTTCTCCATCAGGGAGAATGATTGTCAGACTGACAAAGGGAGAAGAAATTAAACCCTAAAATGAATAAAAAGATGTAAGATAGCAAGTAACTGATCTATTGTAAATGAATTATTGTACTGGGATAGGCAAATCCCAGGAAGCCAACAGATCTAGTAGGCAGCCCACGGAATTGCTCTCTGTGTTTTGTTAAGGAATCACAAAGAATGGAGAGGTTCTAGAAGATGAGATGACTAATGTAGTAAAAATGTTCAAAAAGGGGAAGAAGGCAGACTTCCCAAACTACAGAACAGTGATTTGGAAAGATATTCTAATGGATTATTAAAGGGATAGTTTCTAAGCATTTTTAAAAGAAAGTAGTGAATGCTGGAAGCTAGCTTAAATTCACTAAGAATAAATAAATCAGTTTGTGCTAGCTTAACGTACTCTAATGAATTTACTATACATTAAAGATCCATAGCTACAACTGGCATTTTTAAGATCAAAATGCAGAAATATGGGTTGAATCACAGTGTAACTAGGTGGCTTAGTAATTGGTTGTACAATAAATACCAAAGGGTGATGATCCATGAAGACATGAACCTAGAGGGTGGTTTCTATATGTCATGTCACAGGGTTCTATCCCTGGTCCTGATACTTTTATTAGAAACACGGATGACACATAGAAGGCAGGCATATCAAATTTGTAGGTGACAAGAAACTGGAAAATAAATATGTTGCATGACAGAATCAGAAACCAAATAGATCAACAGGTTACACTGGCAGGATTTCCAACTCTCAAGTGAATCTTTTCACTAAGACCTCTGAAGATTCTGTAACCTTCTTCAGAAAAATCATAAAATAGTTTAACAATGACCACTTGGCAAGGAGAGTGTCGAGGTGATTCAAGCACCAGATGGGTGTTTGAGCTACAAGACCTATGCCAACCTCTTTGAGCTTCAAGGTCTCTGCCAACCCTGAACTTTTATGACTCCAACTTTAAGAATCTTTCTCATTTCCTGACATCTCCAGACGAGACTTCCCAGCCTTCCTTGGTGACCCACAGAATGTGTAACAGCACTAAGGACAGCATTTCCTCTCATCTTTGTCTTGATCTTGAAATATTTTTAAAGTATAATTTCTTCACTTTATGTTTTTACTATGTTTTCCCTACTAGCAGAAGTTCTACCTAGAAAATGTGATGGCAGAGATGAGCATTCTACATCTGGAAAAATGTCCCTGTCACAATGTTTTAGATATGTAAAGCACTGTATTTTATGTCCACACATTATTCCATGGCTAGCCCTTGAAGGATTTAATTTAGGGTCATAGCAAAGCCACTAAATTGTTCTCTAAAATGACTAAAACTACCTTCACATGGATGTCCTTTATAAAAATACTTTTTTAATAAATTAATACCCCCCCAGAATAATCCTCAAGTTCAAATGCATAGTTGAAGTATCCCATGAGTGGCAACTGAATACATTCAGCAAGCAAAATTTCCCCCCACTTACTCATTTATCTCTAAGGCTTCATGGGCTGCAGAAATCCTAGCTTGGGGGTTTCTCTCTCTCCAGGCTTTCTGCATTACTATTTTAGAAAAAGAGAGAAAAGCACGTCAATAAATACTTAAAAAGACTCAGTACAGGTATAGCTAAATTAATAGCTTTCAGCTTGAATTACAAGAGAACAGTTCACTTACCAAGTGGGTTAGCCCAAAACTCCAAAGTCACACAAATACATTCTAATTTGCTATTCCATTGTCCTTCAATTGCTGATATCAAATCTTTCTTATTCTCATAAAGCTAGAGATCTAATATCTTATAGACTAACCCATAGTCTATAATCATAGAGACTGAATCTTGATTAAGATTTCTTAATCAAGAAAAGGCATTCTAACAGAGATTTAATATTTCTTTTACTCATTAATATCATTTGTTGTTAGAGAACATACATTATTTTACACATTTGGGGATGAGATTGCTACTAATCTCTTACTTCTGTTTAGACACAACACAATTTTTATCGGTCATTTTCCCAAACACTTGCTACAGGATCTGGATATTAGAACATTCTAAAACCACTGGAAGAATTATGAGTTGGATCAGAAAAAAGTGCTTTAGGCTTTTGCTTAACATGCGTACCTGTTCCCAATGTTTGCTGCAAACCCAGTTTTTATACAGCAGAGCAGTTTGTGAATATATTGTGGGACGCTTCATGCTTGGAATTTTCATTGTACTATGTATCCACCATGGCAAGGGTACCTTTTTTAAAAGGGTAATGAGCTCCTTATCTAATTTGTTTTATAAATTTGTATCTTCTAAGTTGGTTTCTTAGGAGCATGTACATATTCCTTTTTTTTAAAGGTTTTTTTTTTCCACCTATTTACTTTAAGTTTGGTAATATAAAAAATATCAGTAGGATTATATGGAGCTCAAGCAGTATGAAATGCATGCTAAACAAAGTCTCTTCTAGGGTGGAAAACAAATCTGGATTCCAATAACCAAGTCCATGCCCCCATTCAATGCTACTGAACTTACAAATAGGCATATAAATCACTACAATATATTCATTAATTATTTGGGTTCACTGAATTTCTAACTAGAATATCATCAAGGAGACATGACCTTTCACTCTACCTCAGCCAAGGATTTAGTTAGCTTCATGGTATATATTTTTTAAATAACATTTTTAATTATAAAGAGGGGATCCATTTCTATATTAATACTTCATTGCGATAAAGCCTTTATTTAAGTATCAACAATCTGGCTTTTACTGGTCAATCTCCAATTTAATATTTTATTCATCAGGGTTTTTGTAGAGCAGATATTCTACAAGTAGTAACCTTGATCTTTAAAACAAACCAAAAAGCCCTCCCACTCAGTAACTATCTAAAGGATTTTCATACTTGCATCTGCAGGACGCAGATGGTCTGAGTCACAAGTAAAGAATGTCTGGTGGTCCTGGGCAGAGAGATTCATGTCATAGTAAGTCAGAGGCTCTCGTCCAGTCACCCAAGTGTACCTGTAAAGGAGAAATAAGATGGTCAGGCACTTTTGAGGGAGGAAAGCAAGACCTACAAAATATTAAGCTGCATAGGTGTTGAACCATAACACACTGAGTACTACTGCCAATAAATAAAAAAATAATCATCCTAGTCTCCCTTTAGGAAGTATATCAGCAGAAAAAAAGTTTTAAAAATTCTGCTATATTTTTGTCTTAAAATTTTAGTAGCACTAGCTAATGAAAACCTTTCCTAATTAGTATTATGAATAGAGATTTCCCCAAAGCTATGAAAATTCTTATCTGCCTAATTACTCTGAAAAATAAAATTCTAACATTACTTCTGTGGCATCTTTATAACCATGTTCCAGGTAAGCTTCAAAATATTTTGACTACATAATATATAGTGAAAAGAATATCTGTAATAGAAAATCTCTAAAAACCACACAGTTTTGTATGTTATCCTAATTCCAATGCTAAAATATTTATAAAACGGAAAAATCAAAACATTTGAGGATAGCATCAAAAAATGGAAGCACTATACAGACTGTTAAATGACCCCTAAATGAACCTGCAAAAACATTTACTGCTGTCTTTGCTCTCTGAACTAGACCCATTTGTTTCCCAAGCTGTCAAAATGCTTACCGATTATATTCAGCACCCCTAAATAAATTTAGTGGATTTCGCCATACTTTGCATTCTGCAACAAAGAGAAATGCGAAAATGTTACACATAAGTTCAGAGACACTACAAGCTAATTAATTCAGCAAAACACCCTTCCTGGCCATTTGATAAGATAATTTTATTCTCTGTCCTCTACATGGGAAGCAATGTGGAAAAACTCTGGGTAGTTAATCAGGAAATGTAACTCAGGCACCAGGACTTTGGAAAGTTTCGTGTAATCTCTCCAGACCCAAGTTTCCTCATTTGTTAAATCAAGGCACATGCCAAGAGCAGCTAGTTCATAACCCCTATAGTCACTTCAAGAGGTCCAAATAGATTGTATAAATTTATTTCTAAATTATAGATAGAAGGTATAGGTAGAGGTAAAACTACTTTCTGTTACTCTAAAATATATATTACAATGACTACCTATATAACAAGCTAAATTTAACCTCCAGAGTACAATAATATGTAAAGAACCTTAGACTCCTAATTAGGGCCTATGCTAATATTGATTTTGTGATAATTCACCAAGTTGCTTTTACCTTGCTGTAAAGGAGTGGTAAGAAAATTAATACTAAAGTTACTATTATGGTAGAGAGAAATGCTATGAAAATAAATTGTTTTCAAGTACTTTAACATTGTTTACTTATGCAGACACAGGTAATTAATCATCATACTAATATCATAATGTTAGCATGTAATAATAGATTATACATCTTGTTGTACAAGGACCACAGACAGAACCATAGGACTTTAATTTAGAAAAGTCAACCTTTAGCTTTTAAGACTGTTATAGTAAATGTGTGACTAATAAGCTACAGTTCTTTTAAAACAGTCTATGATTAAGAGTTTCTAATGATTCAGAATGCTACAGTTCTTTGAATGAATAATTCTTTATTAGAAAATAAAATCAGTTAAGAGTATTTAAGAATCTATGTTTGCTGTCAGCCAAAAAACACACCCAAAGACATAGATACACAAAAGTGAGCAATTATTACAGAAATTGAAAGAACATTAAAGGCCATAGATGATTCATTAAGATTCTACCCTCAATCCTGTTACATTCAACATCCATCCGTCCACCCACCCATCCATCCATCCAGTATGCATTAACTGAGCACCCAGTGGGTGAAACAAACAAGTAAACCATCAATTACAATACAGCGTGAAAATGGAGGAAAACATAAAGCACTATGGGAACACTGTGTAATCTCAATAAATTTTTGTTAAAATAGTGAATGAAAGGTGTACACATAACAGGAAATCATGTTTTTATTTAAAGAAAATAAATTTATCTTTAAATTAGGGCAGGATCCCACCTGAAATTTACTTAATGTTTGGAAACAATGGTCCTAAATTTTTTGTCACTTAGCTTAACTTGCCATTTAGGAAATGATGTTTGCTCAGTTAGTTCAGCATTTTTGAATTTTGCTCTTGAGAAACTGAGATTCGATGGCTGGCATTTCATATGACACTAATTAGAAAATTATGCTTCCCTTAAGTAAATACTTTTTTTCCAGACATAAAGCTCCTTAGTGGGGTCACTAAAGTACTCCAGATCATGGCTTGAAACAACTGGTGAGCCAAACAACCATGATCTCAGTCCTCATGGCTTTTATAGCTCTTAGGTCCTCACCACTCCCAACCCTTCCTAAGATGTCTTTCAAGATTCCAAGTGCTCTTCTTAAAGCTTCATGAATATTGCTAGGTTTGTATTTAACACATAATAAACATGCACACAAATTTGTGTGCAATCATGGTCATGTTAGCATTATTTACAATAAAATAGGACATATGGGGAGAAGCCTCTCCCCCACCAAATTTCATCTGAAATATCAGTAAAAAGGTTATGGCAAATACTTTGTCTCCAACAAATATATTGCTTGGAAGGATAAGTGCCATTCAAATATCAATTGACAAATTATAAAGAAAATTGTCTTCAATCAAAATTTTAACTCTATTATACATTAGATACAAATGAAATTATTTCTAAATAAAAATAACTCCAAATAGAAATGGTGTGTATACCTAAAGTATTACTGAGCAGTATCTAAAAAATGCCATCTTTATTTAGGAACTGCCATGATATAGCCAGCAGGGGGTGCTGCAAACATTTTGAAATATTGTTTTTCTGACTTCGACTAGAGAACTGAACTTTAAAAAAAAAAACATTGTTAATATCAGTGTCATACATGTGGTCTGTATTCAGTTTCTTCAGCTATTCCTGAAACTTAAAAATGAGTACCTAAGTAAATATAACAGATGTAAAATGTTCTGAATGAGAAAAAACATGTAATGAAGAAATATATAAGAAATGTCTTCATGAGCTATATCCTTCAAGATGAGGGTGCAGAGCAGGTACAATTTTCTTTTAAGAAATAAGCAATCTAGAGGTCGAATAAGAACACATATAAAAAATTTCACTTCAAATTAGGTCATAGCTACATTAATTTCCTCTTTGCTGCTTTGTTTCATAATTTTATCTTTACTACGAAAACTCTCTTGGTCTGGAATCACTCTAGGGAACATACCCCATAAATATCAGACTACCTGATGGTTTCATGATATGGACAAAGGTTGTAAATGCCAAAAGTATCATAATATGAAGATTTAAGTCAATAAATTAAACTCAGGTCTCCAGAGGGTAAAAGTTTTTCTACATGAGGTCCAGGTTCTTATCTCACTTGTGTCTTCGAGAAATAAATTTCTTATTTAAGTCTGAATTAAAATTTTACCTCCAAAAGGTATTTTCCATTATCCATCAATATCAACAATTTTAGTGCTCTTCAGGAGCACTAAAGGTTGACTGGGACTCATCAAGGGCTTGCTAACATCATGAATAGTTCAGTTAAAAATATGCCCTTGATACAATTAACATGTTCTCTCTGATTCCATCTGTAGTAGCCCACAGAGGAGTCTCTACCCATAACTGCTGATAGGAATGTTCAGACCTCACCATGCACACAAGAATGCAATTCAAGAGAAAGAGAAGCAGTAAACACTGGAATAGCGCTTGTTTAGTTCCCAAAGGAACTAAATGGAGAACAGATTCCATTCGCCCATAGGATGACAATAAATTTCTGTGTGGGAGATAAAGAACATAAAAAATAATACTTACCACCATCAAGGACTTATAAAATCATGCTCCAATCTTTTTTTCAGTCTTCCCTCTCACCATTCCCTACCAAAACTTTCCATCTCAGTGATACTTATTTCTTGCCTTTTCATACTCAGTTATTCCTCCAGAATGCCCACCTCATAGGACTGAGTGGTTTAAACATGTATAGAATGGGCTATTATGCATTAGTCCTTGCACGAGGTCCTGGGTTACAAAAAAAAGATACAGTTTATGACCTAGAGGAGCTTATACTGGGTTGGCCAAAAAGTTCATTCAGGTTTTTCCATAACATCTTACGAAAAACCCGAACGAACTTTTTGGCCAACCCAACACATTGGTAGAAAAAGGAAAAGGCCACTGAACCACTGTATGGCATCCAGATGAAGAAGCTCCTTAGAAGGAATAAATGTACTGAGAGAACCAAAGACTTTCCCTTTGTCACAGTCCTCAAGGAAAAAGAGAACTTAATTCTCAGAAAAACCAAAAGGCTCTAAAGTCACAGGGCTTTTAATCACATGGAAGAAAATATTTTTCTACATCCAACCTATTTAACTCTGAAAACCTTTTTTCCCTAAAATTAAAAATATATACAAAGAGAGAATCCCCACTCCTAGGACCTTCAAATATATATATAACCAATTTATAGCCTAGGAAGATGTATTATACCAAAAAGTTACCACCTCTTCCCAGGATCTGAAATGTAATAATGACAGTCATACTATTACAAATAGCAGCAACAGCAACTTGTGTCATAGCTATGAGCTTGATTTTCATTGAGCCTTTCTATAAAAAGGCTTAAAGCTCTAGTCATCTAAATTCCTAACATAAGTTAGTGAGGGTCACAGAGTAGGCCCTTTTTATAGAAGTAAAGAGTAAAGCATAGAAAAGCTACATAACTTCCCCAAGGTAAAAGTAAATGAGATTAAAGTCTGGTATCCAGATTGCCTAACAATTACCTACAATATACAACAGACCTGTTACCCTGCAACATCATATTTTAAAAATCCTGTGACTTCATCAATTAAATCTTCTACTAGAGGAACAGTTTTGAAAACTCCTCTAGGGAAATGTTAGGCACTTTGAAACAATACTTTTAAACATTTTAGTTCCAAAGTACAACAGAGAAGGGCCCTAATGTTTTCTTGGATATATTATGACAATCAAGATTAACCCCAAGCCAGTCCATTTCTGACATGTGATTCTGCATATATTTATTAGCTTTGCTAACTCAGAAATGAATACCCAATTCTCTACATCATACAGGTTGATCTTAAGCAATCATTAAGAGTAACAAAATATGCATTTTCTTTTTTTAAGTCTTTATTGAATTTGTTACAGTATTACTTCTGCTTTATGTTTTGGTTTTTTGGCCTCGAGGCATGTGGGTTCTTAGCTCCCCAACCAGGGATTGAACCTGCACCCCCTGTATCAGAAGGCTAAGTCTTAACTCCTGGACAGCCAGGGAAGTCCCCCATTTTCTTAAATAACTAAGCTTTAGCTGTTTTCATAACTTGTTGAAATAATTAGTTTGAAAAGATTACTAGCAGTAAAGGCACAAAGTAATATGTAGGTAGATTTCAATTCAACAAATATATTACTCTCTCAAATTCCCTTCTGGAATGAGAAAAGGTGTAAATAATTATGAGTTTTAAGACCATTTTTATTGATCTACTTTATTCAAGATAGTGTACAAATTTCTTCAAGAATATTGCTAAAATGGCTAAATCTCTGTGTCTCTCATACATTTCTCATTGGTCATTTCTGACCTAAGTCAATCAACTCTACCAAATAACGTGAAAACTGTGAAATAAGTTTATTAAATAAATGTTCACCAGGGGACAAAAGTGTTTCTGAGGCATTTTCACCATTCAACTGGAGAGCTAATCTATGCTAGAACACAGATTTTAGTGGCAAAAAATTTTAAAAGACGTAATAAGCCTTGGCTAAGAGAATCATTTTCAACACATAAATAGATTTTGGCAAGTATAAACTGAGTTTCCCCTGATTGAGACTATTAGAGAGCAACTCTAAAGGTCCTGGACATGCAGCAATGAAATTTGCTGACAGATATATTTGACATGCAAGCTCTGAAAGGCCTGGTCTTAGGACATATCTTTACAACCTACCTGAGTTTCTTCAATCTCCACTGCTTTTCTTTAATTTATTACCTGTATTTAATTAGTGCTTGAACTGCCTCTAGTAATGTAATGAACCTTAATTTAGAATCCCAGGAGAAATTCTTATTAAAAGTTTTACATAAAAATGTATATGAGCTCATGAGATACGCTGAGGAGGCAAAGCAAGAGCGTCAGAGGACGCCGGCCCACCGAGGCCCTGATACTGGGGTTGGGAGACCATGGTTCAGACTGGACGCAGCACCCCTGCCTTCCAACACCACCAACAGGCGGGGAGGAGAGGCGAGGGGCCCTGGGAAGAATGAGAAGGGAGGCCCAGTTCGCCATGAATGTCCGTCCGTCGTCTGGCACAGCTTGGGCCCGGCCCTGGTGAGCCAGACGTCACCACATCCATCAATTGACATCAAAGATAGAGAGATGTTTGCCATCTACGGTGGAACTGAAGATAAGAAAGATGATCAAAGGAAGAAGAGGACTTCAGGAAAAGCCAGTAAAGAGTGCTGAGAGGAGAAGACTGAGGCACATAGGTGGAATCTTTCACCTGAAGTCACACAGCTGCCATGTGGCTGACAGTGTCCTGGCACTCCGGCTGGTGTCAGGCCTGAGCCTCTGAGGTGGGAGAGCCAAGTTCAGGACATTGGTCCACCAGAGACCTCCCAGCCCCATGTAATATCAAATGGTGAAAGCTCTCCCAGAGATCTCCATCTCAATGCTAAGACCCAGCTCCACTCAACGACCAGCAAGCTACAGTGCTGGACATGCTATGCCAAACAACTAGCAAGACAGGAACACAACCCGACCCATCAGCTGAGAGCTGCCTAAAATCATAAGTACACAGACACCCCAAAAAACACCACCAGATGTAGTCCTGCCCACCAGAAAGACAAGATCCAGCCTCATCCACCAGAATAGAGGCACCAGTCCCCTCCACCAGGAAGCCTATACAACCCACTGAACCAACCTTACCCACAGGGGGCAGACACCAAAAACAACAGGAACTAAGAACCTGCAGCCTGTGAAAAGGAGACCCCAAACACAGTAAGTTAAGCAAAATGAGAAGACAGGGAAATATACAGCAGATGAAGGAGCAAGATAAAAAATGCACCAGACCAAACAAATGAAAGAGGAAGTAGGCAGTCTACCTGAAAAAGAATTCAGAGTAATGATAATAAAGATGATCCAAAATCTTGGAAATAGAATGGAGAATATACAAGAAACGTTTAACAAGGACCTAGAAGAACTAAAAAGCAAACAAACAATGACGAACAACACAATAAATGAAACTAAAAATTCTCTAGAAGGAATCAATAGCAGAATAACTAGGCATAAGAATGGATAAGTGACCTGGAAGATAAAATAGTGGAAATAACTACCGTAGAGCAGATTAAAGGAAAAAGAATGAAAAGAATTGAGAACAGTCTCAGAACCTCTGGGACAACATTAAATGAAGCGACATTCGAATTATAGGGGTCCCAGAAGACGAAGAGAAAAAGAAAGGGGCTGAGAAAATATTTGAAGAGATTATAGTTGAAAACTTCACTAACATGGGAAAGGAAACAGTCAATCAAGTCCAGGAAGTGCAGAGTCCCATACAGGATAAATCCAAGGAGAAACATGCCAAGACACATATTAATCAAACTATCAAAAATTAAATACAAAGAAAAAATATTAAAAGCAGCAAGTGAAAAGCAACAAATAACATACAAGGGAATCGCCATAAGGTAGACAGCTGATGTTTCAGCAGAAACTCTGCAAGCCAGAAAGCAGTGGCAGGACATATTTAAAGTGATGAAAGGGAAAAACCTACAACCAAGATTACTCTACCCAGCAAGGATCTCATTCAGATTCGATGTAAAAATTAAAACCGTTACAGACAAGCAAAAGCTAAGAAAATTCAGCACCACCAAACCAGCTTTACAACAAATGCTAAAGGAACTTCTCTAGACAGGAAACACAGAGAAGGAAAAGACCTGCAATAACAAACCCAAAACAATTAAGAAAATGGTAATAGGAACATACATATCAATAACTACCTTAATGTAAATGGATTAAATGCTCCAACCAAAAGACAGAGACTGGCTGAATGGATACAAAAACAAGACACTTAACCCACTTCAGACCTAGGGACACATACAGACTGAAAGTGAGGGGATGGAAAAAGATATTCCATGCAAATGGAAATCAAAAGAAAGCTGGAGTAGCAATTCTCTTATCAGACAAAATAGATTTTAAAATAAAGACTGTTACAAGACACAAAAAAGTACAGTACATAATGATCAAGGGATCAATCCAAGAAGAAGATATAACAAGTGTAAATTAAGAAAATTGAAATCATATCAAGTATCTTTTTTTTACCAAAACGCTATGAGACTAGATATCAATTACAGGAAAACAATCTGTAAAAAATCCAAACACACGGAGGCTAAACAATACACTACTAAATAACCAAGAGATCACTGAAGAAATCAAAGAGGAAATCAAAAAACACCTAGAGACAAATGACAATGAAAACAAGACAACCCAAAACCTATGGGATGCAGCAAAAGCAGTTCTAAGAGGGAAGTTTATA